>NC_071267.1:28042386-28064886 GCF_023375685.1 Ictalurus furcatus | reverse complement strand
TGATTTTTAAACAGTATTAAAGGAGTTCACACCGACGCTGGACTCTTATCACCTGCTTTTCCGAATATTTCGCTCCGAGTCGTCCATTTAAAAATAGATATATTTGTAAATAAAATGTTAGTTTTCTAATGAAAGAAACGAACACGTCGGCACGATTATATTTTTGTCTACTACACCGATTTCACAAGTTTAATCACACACCTTCAGATCAAAAGGTTTTTATCATCATGAGATCATGAGAAACATTTCAGTCGAGTGTCCACAAACTTTTGACTGGTACTGTAAACATGCTTATAGACAAAAAGGAAAGGGCAATGCATTCTGGTCAGTCATAATAAGTTCTACAGTGATGTTAAGTCAATCTCTCAGAGCTCCAAGCGCGTATAAAGGACCGGACTGAGCCTTAATGTGGTAAAGTGTTTACAGCAAGAGGAAAGGTCAATAAAGGTGTGTTAAACACAATCTCTTCTTTTATAGCCGTCAAACTATGCACAGGTTTAAGAGATATTTCATATAAATAATGTAGAGAATAAACACAACATAACGGTGGAACTGCAGAAATCATAGTACACTGGTAAGTGGTAGAAATTGATAGCTATGGTTAATGGTTAATGACTACTAATATAACATGTTCTGCAAATGATCTGTAAGTGCATCATTTCATCAATGAGGGACATTTAAAGTGAGATTTGTCTCAATTCTGTGCAAATTAGGTAAATCAAATCAAAAGGCCTGAATGATTCCTCAGACCAATCCTATTGCACGTGTGCGCTGATGTTTCTTCAGTTCCCTGCGCACAAATTTAGCTCCTACCTGCGATGCGTTCCTATTTACTCCTACTGACATGCAAAAACATGGTTTCATCCTATTCTGTCATATACAACCTCTCATTAAATTATATAGAGATTAAGAAAAATAAAGCTGGAGAGTGTACGTACACTATATGGCCAAAAGTATGTGCACCCCTGACCATCACCCATGACCCATATGTGCTTGTTGAGCATCGCATTCCACGTTTAGGCCCCCTTTGCCGTCATAATATCCTCCTCCGCTCTTCTGGGAAGGCTTTCCACTAGATTTTGGGGTGTGGCTGTGTGGATTTTGGGGCATGGCTGTGGGGATTTTGGGGCGTGGCCGTGGGGATTTGTGTTCATTCAGCTACAACAGCATTAGTGAGGTTGAGGTCAGGCGCTGACGTTGATGTGAGGAGGCTCCGGTTCCAGTTCATTCCAAAAGGTGTTCAGTGGGGTTGACGTCAGGGCTCTGTGTAGGACACTCACATTCTTCTACCTTCTTCTAACCTTCACACACCGCGTCTTCATGGAGCTCACTGTGTGCACTTTGTGTCATGCTGGAACAGTGTGTGGACTCACTCTTACTACCAGTGAAGGGAAATTGTCATGCTACTGCATACAAGGGCATTCTACTATATATCTTGTGTGCTTCAGAGTTTTGTGGCAACAGTTTAGGAAAGAATCACAAATGGATGTGATGGTCAGGGGAGCGCATACATTTGACCAGCTAGTACAGTTAGCGTGCTTTGCTAATCTAATCTAAGGACGAATCAGAGCATGTAACATGTTATAAAACAACCGATGTTCACACGGATTAATGTGTTATTGAATATGTATTTAACTGGTCAGCTGTAAAAGCTATATGGTATATAACTATTACTGCTTCTCATTGGACATTTAAATAAAAAATGATGGACAGGCCACGCCCACAAGTAAGACACAAACTATAAGTGACATGAGTGACTAATGTGAGCATAGCAGAGTATGGGCTTCTACTTGGAACATTTTCTTACAAGCGAACCCTCAGTTAAAGAATCTTTAAGGGTTCTACCAGAGTGAAGAACTGAAGAACCCGGGTTCAGAGGTTCTATGTGTGTGAATTTTGTACCCAGTTCTCGGTCTTGTCTCTCCTCTCCAGCAGTTTTTTCTGGAGCATCTCTCCTGTTCCTCCTGGTTTGCTGAACTTCTCTACTATAGCTTTGGTTTTCTGGAACTGGGCCACAGGGACGAGGTGTTTCACACACTTCAGGTATGTAGACATGGTTTGCTGCAGGTCTGGTAAAGGTACTTTGGGTATCACCTAAAGGAATTCAGTTAAACAAATATGATGTAGTCTAGACTGTTAAGTGACAACATTATGTATTATCTTATGAATTATGATGATCTGATATGGAAATTGAAAGCAGTGGGATCACGCAGGAAATGTTCGACATTACATAAGAAATGTGATGCTCATGAATATCCAGTTCGTTTAGACAAACTAAATAAGGTATAAGGAGACTCACTAATGTGAACCTTGATTCGTGTGAAATTTGGACCGTATCAGTCGTGCGTTCGTGCCCTCTGGCCTGGAGTTAATTAATCAGATGATGTAAATGTTAGCATTTCTCTGAAATTTCATCTTTTTCCCCCTCGTTCCTCTCAAATTCCTCTTGCGGTGTAGATTCTTTAATAAAAAGTGAGAATATCACACACACTCCTCAGTCCTAATTCAATTTCTGTTTTCTAAATCAAAGGAAAACGAGCCAGGAAAAAAATTCTCCACTGTGTGTTTCTTTTCAGGACGTGAGCGTGGATGGATCAAACCACACAACGTGGCCAAGGACACTCGTTGTGTTTCCTCCTTCAGTGTAATGATAAGTAATGGAAATGCGCACTATAGTCAAGGCCGGTCACTCGAGGTTCACAAACCTCTCGTTGAGACTAAAACGCCTTTTCGTATGTGTCCTGACAATCAATAGGAGTGAAACACAATGTGAATGTACAACCCCAATTTATTTACATTTGTCCCGACTTTTTTGGAATTGGGGTTGTAATCACTCTGTTGTGAACGTCCTATCTGAGATGGAAGACGTGTTCAGGGTGTAACTGCAGCGTCCTGCAGGAATAAACCTAGAGAGCGGAAATGAAAGAGCGTTTAGAAAACGTCAATAAAAACAGAACCTTCGAGGAGTGTTGGTTGGATGGAGAGACTGATTGATAGATGGAGGGATGGACGGACAGATACAATGTGTAGGGTTTTTGTAGGATACAACGTCAGTGTGAATTTAATTTTAATGAACAGTTTTAATTTTTAAAAATGTGTTTTAGGGAAGGAACGTTCAGAAATAAAAAGCTCTATGATGCCTATGAATATAAAAACCCGTCAAATATTAAATTGTAATAAATATAAATATAATAAAATTAATAAATTAATAATGAGAATAACGTTTTAATTATTTGCAAACATTGTTTGTTCTGAAGATAAATCTGTACTGAGGGAGAGATTTTTTTTGTTTGTTTATTTGTTTGTTTTTTAGATAAAGAGCTCCCAGCCTGCAAAATGTTTAAGAACCCCCGATAAAATTTTCTGTCAAAAGAATAAATTTATTTATTTAGTCAGTTTTTATGTGTCCTATTTACCTATATATAGCTCCTTCCTAACACAAGGTCACTTTACACGTACATAACACAAAGTAACATAAAAAAAATAAGCAAAAATAAATAAATAAATAAGCACGCCTATTACCCAGCGTTTAAACTCAGGCATCAGTTGTATCGCTGTTATACGATCGTTGCTATGACTACATTTTTTTGTCTTGTTATGGTAACAGTATAAGGTGCATTCATTTAGAACTTTACGTTTTTGATTGGATCTATGACGGTGAGTTAAATGAAAACCTCCCTTTTTTTTGTTTATTGCAAATACTGTAGGTTTCACAAAAGTGTATCACGTTTCTACATAAACTCCATTTCCTTCAATGCAACTTGTATGAAAATCCCTCATACTTTAGTGTACGATGTGCCCCAATTAAAAAAAATTAAAAACCTCATTATAATAAAGTTCACCTCACTGTACTTTATAACAGCATGAATATCTTCCTTTTCAATACTGGTCTGCGTTTGCATGATCACACACACACACACACTGTTTTTAACACACCTCATTGGCTTGGCTTGCTATTGCCCCTTGGGAGAATCCCTGACGCCACGTTAAGAGCCGTTCCATTACTCGATTAGCTCTATGAGGTTTGTTAGATGAGCCCTTGGAGGGCCGAGGGATCGACTCAACATTAATGTGGACTTCAGGAGCAGAACTCATCTAGAAATCATCCGTTTTCAGATTGTAAACCAAAGTGTAAACCAGTGCAATAATTTACATAATAAATCAAATCAATAAATCAATCAATCGATTGCATAATAAATAAAACACAGTGGGGTTACTGTAATCAAAGTGGACTGTTATTTACGGGTCAGTCCATCTCAAATGGTCCAATAATTGTAAAGTGTTTAATTTTTCTCATTATTTATTTTTTTTGAGTGATTACCTCAATGTATTGGCATTACAAACACACCATTTTAAATGTTTTTATTTGACTCGGTTTAACTACGACGGCCATCTTTGTGTCATGGCATACAACACATTTTGGTTATACAGCTGTTTATAGACACTGCTATATCTCAGCTCAGAACGGTCCTAGTTCCTTGGAACAAAAACTTATCTCTAGAGCACGTTCCAAAGGACATGTACGTATATAACATTTTACACATTCATGTTCCTTGGTGCAAATGTAACGCTCAAGATTGCTCACAGTTCCACTTTTAGGGTCCATTTATATTGGGAAGGGTTCTATAATAGCACAACCTGAAGTGTTTTATTCCTCTTATACCACAGCAGTTTGTCAACACGAACAATTTTTTGTTTATTAAAGAACGACATGTCATACTTTTTGCAGTTACTTCTAATGTTGTGGAACATCCATGAAACACGTTACTTCCTGTTCTCACTTATGTTATAGCAGCTTTAAACCATTGTTCTCTCCAATTTTTTTTCCTCTCTTGACATTAAAAAGTCAAAAAAAAAAAAAAATGTAGAAATCGCAAAGAAGTGTAAACTCGTCTGTCCTGAAGATGTCGGAAAACTTTAAGTTACAGCTTCACCTCTGACTGTTACAAAGTGCTGACACTGGAGACTCCTTCCATACACGATAAATAAACACCTTCTCACATATCAATGATTACATACTTTTTTAAAAATCTGTTTATTATCAGTGGAGCGTCCGCTGTACACGTCCTTGTGAACGAGCTGTTACTATAGAAACGATAATGTATTAGAACAAGAGTATTAATATAAACCTGAGAGTTGCAGCTGCGCTACTGTCTGAACCACTGTTATAGAAAATTAATCAACACCTTCTGACCAATCACAATCCAGAATTCAGCATCACTTCTTGCTCATTTAAAATCCACTCCTTGTTGTTCCTCCTTCTCTTGCGTGACGTTAGGGTTACACACTTCTGAGTCGCGAGGTGAAGTCAGTGAGGGGCATCTTAACACCGATTATTAAAACAGAGCAACTTGTTTTCTGATTGTTTTTTTTTTTTTTTTTTTTTAATTGTGTCATGTCTAAAGTAGATCCAGTCACAAAAAATGTAAAGTTCTACATTAATACACCTCATACTGCAACCGTAACAGGACAAAAAAATAAGATGAGAAAAACGCAAAATAATGAATGAATCACATGGAGTAATGCAGAAAGGAACAGTTTATACGCTATAGTGAGTTGATGCTGTCTGAGATGATGATGATGGTGATGATGATGATGGTGATGATGATGATGATGATGATATTAAGCTTACATTGCTGTCTCTGGATGGTTCTCTTTCCAGCACAGGCATCTTCACCCTATGATCCTGATGCTGATCGGACGGTCTTCACAACACACACACACACACACACACACACACACACACAGACTGACACAGACAGACAGACAGAGACAGAGGATATGTTAGGAGTGTGTTTATACATTTATCATACTTTTAATCTCATTCAGAAAATCGATTGTGGTTGTTTTACTGTTAATATCATGACATACACTGCTTTTCAATGCTTCTGGCAATGAAGGAGCATCTGTAATGAACGTAATAATATATATATATATATATATATATATATATATATATATATATATATATATATATATATATATATACATATAGACAGGTCTGTGGAATGTAGATATGCAGATCAGTAATACCTGAGTAACAGAAAGCATGCTCGTGTGAATGTGTATGAGTAACACTTCATGCACAAAAGATCATAAAAATAAAAAATAGATTATAAATATAAAAAATAAGCAATAAACACATAAATCAGTGCAGTTACATTTAAGGCAAAGCAAAGGATGAGGTAAAATTAGGAACGGTACACATATAGCCTACTATATATGTGTTTAGACACTCTGATAGTTGGGGTGTGCAAACTTTTGCACACAGCTGTATATACGTTTATCCTGCAAATATCTTACGGATAATGATGCAGGGTTCTTGCTTTTTGCTCAAGAGATATTTGCACATTTATTTTTAAACTGTCCAGTCATTAATATCCGGATTTTCTTCTTTTCTTTTTCTTTTTTTTTTTTTTTGCAAGCTTATCGTGCAATGTGAAATTTGAGCTGTGGTGTGCATTAGGGAGGATGCGTTAGTGCAGAAAACGAGGGGATGTGCAAAGACAACGGATTCCAAACATTAATGCAATGAGAACGACTCTGAAATCTGAATATTCATATTGTTTATTACAAGATTCCCAGACCTGCGCGAGAACCTTCTCTATTAAGACACTTGTCTTCATTTAAAAAAATTAATAAATAAATACTACTAATAAAGAATGAATTACGCTGATATCTGACATCATGTCCAAAAAAGCAACATGCAAAAACATGCAAACTAACTAAAATATAATACTTCATAATTAAAATAAAAAACAGCAACAACAAAACCATTTATACCTTACTTTAATCAGCCCAAAGTCTCAATTTCACAGCGTCGGGATTTTCTATAATATTTTTTAGACACGCTCTTTAATACGGTAGAGGGAAATTCACGAGAAAAGCATTAATTTTTAATTTATTTATTATTCTTTTTTTGTTGTTGTTGTATTATTGTTAATTACCTGTGGAGTGGATTAGAAGTTCCCGTGCGCGCGCTCCTTACAGTCCATCTTCCTCGCGCTCCTCTTTCCGCGCGCACCGTCACTTTTTTTTTTTTTATCCTGCCCTTTCTGGTCGCCCCTCAGGCTTTCATCCGAAACCACGCCCCTTGGTTAACCGGGCGCGCTGAGATTGGTCAGTGGATACTGTGAAGGAGTTCTGAAGGCGCTCTGATTGGTCGGTGTGAAGCGCACGCGACGGCGTTCTGACGGACTTTTCCAAACGACTCTGAGGTAAATCAGTGTGTTAGCAAAGACACGATGGAAGTGTCTCGGACTGAAATGACTCCGTAACGAAAAGTCCTGCTAGTTAAAACATTAAATATGAACTATTTGGTGGGAAAATATGCCATTAGTTTTAACCATTATATAATATACATATGAATAATTGACATATTAACTGAATTAATTAGTTTCAGTTAGCCTGACATGAGTTAGCTAGTTAATCTGACTGAAAATAACTTGATTAATGAAAACTTTTTTGAGTCAAAATGAATACTTTAAAATGTATTAATTTATATACAAATAATTCACATTCTCTCAGATTTGAGACATGAATGATGTATTGTTTCATTTATAAATGAAAAAAATATTTCAATAAATAATAAACAATAAATGAGATTAGCTGATTAGCAGATACATCTCATTTATTTTATATATTTTCTCTTTTTTATACTATAATTATGTGAATGAACATTAATTATATTATAATTTTATTTAAGCAAATATGTATTGGCTGTGTGTTTGTTTGTTTGTTTGTTTGTTAAAGCAGACACAACAATCAATCCAAACTGTGACACCTGTTTCAAGATGTTTATTATCAAAATTATCATCATTAATGTGAATACTCCATTTTGTTCTGTCTTTAACAGCATATAGTCTTACCTTTTTTTTTTTAAACATTTGAGTCTTAATCATATCCACATATTCACACACCACTAAATTACATGATTTACAAATATGTACATGTGTCATATTATAGTTCGGTATTTAAAAGATATTCTTTTAATTCCATTAAACTAAATAGGCGGACATTTTGTTAAAGCTCAAGTACATTTTGTACAACAATTTTTTTATCATTTTTTATACATCAAAATAAGCTACCATTTTTGTTCATATTGAAATATAGGTGAAATATTCAGTGTTATTTTCTGTACATATAATCTCTATACATTTGAAAGAAAGCAGCTCAGTAACATTAATATGTTTTTACTGATTTAATGATTTAATACAATTCACTTTTTCATGAAAACTTCACAGTACAAGCAGCAGTATGGAAGTAAACTCCTGTGTGATGGTAAAATTATTTAAATTCCCCACGAACACTGTGTTAATTAGACACTGTGGGGAATTTCTGCCATTTCTGTTCCCAAGAACATCAGAGATAGGTTGGGATTAGGAAAATTTCTCATTTTAAATAAAATATTACTATTCTTTTGAATAATAAAGGTGCCAGAAATGCCTTAAAATAATAGTTTTTGGTTCCCAGAAAACTGACAATGATTTGTTAAATAGATTTATTTTCTTAAAGAACTGCTATAAAAGGCCAAATGTGTAACGCTAAAGCATTCTTCAGTTTATCCCTTTGGGGACGTTCCTGTGTAGAACCCGCTCTGAAAGTAGCATCCTTTACGTAGTCTAAGAACTATCTAGAGCTCCTAAAGAACCTGTTATCTCTGAGGTTCTTTCTGGCACCAATGCCACATGGATAAAGAAATAAAAAAAAGTTATTTGGGGAACCAAAAATGGTTCTTCTCCACTCTAAAACTAAACTTTCCCGGAAAATCCTTCAGGATTGTATCATATGTGACATTTTATATACATCCAGGAGCCAAGGAATCAATGAGAAACAAATACACATTCTTTTAAGAACTTACATCAATTAATATGTTTTGGAATGTTTGGCAAATAACCTTCTCTAGCACCTTTATATTTAAGAGTGTGATGTTAAGTGTACTCTGGTCCTGACGACTCTTCCTCGGAGAATGATCTTGAGCCAAATCCGTCCTCAATGGGAAGGGCATTGGTTGTGGAGTTGATGTTCGTGTTTGTGGTGGTGCTCAGTCCTTTTCTTTTCAGCTTGCGTTCCTCCATCTTGATGGTGTCGTAGAGTCCTGTGGGACCTTCCTCCAGCAGCACATTCCGCTCGGAGTAAGATGGCTTCATCTGGCAGACGTGGCGCAGCACGAGCAGAGCGGGAGCATACAGCATGTTGACGAGGCCCATGCCCAAATTGAGCTGGACAAACCCCAAGTTATGGACAATCTGTCCGGCCACGATGGGCCCCATGGCATAGGCCACGGAGTACGAGATGTCTGCTATGGCGTACACGCTGCCGTAAACAGACACATGACGGACGTCGACAAGGAAGGCCAGCGTGGGCAACAGTGCCGTGTCGACGAGTGCGATCCCGAAGCAGATACCGCACAGCGGCACCATGAGCTGTCCGAAGTTCTTGCAGGCAGGCACAGTGCATGAGCTAGCACCGATAATCACCATGCCTAGAGCACCGTAGAACCACTGCAGGTGTGGGTACTTGGCCGCCAGTTTTACTGTCAAGTACACGCCAAGAACATGCGGGAAGAACGAGGGCAGCCATGTCAGGCCCATCTCCCACTTAGTGGCGTGCATCGTGGTCTCCATCCAGTTGGCCACCGTTGGCTCGAGGAAGGCCAAGGGTATATTGCACACCGTAAGTGCCCCCGCCACCACGGCGATATACGGGTCCACCATGAGCCGATGGATGGGAGTGCCGATGGGCATGTTCTCACGTGACCGGTCTGAGAAGGGCTTGATCACAGTGAGCAGCAGGATACCGTCGGCCAGACACACGCATGCCAACACGACGAACGGTACACGCTTACCAGCAAATTCATACAGCACTCCGCCGAACGGTGGTGCCACAAGGCTACCAAATGATATGAATGCCAGGGCGATACCGAGTGCACGACTGCGTTCCGGCTCCTCTGTGTACTTGTCGGCAATCATGGCGATGCCTGATGTGTCTGCAAATGCTGAACCAAGACCCTGTAGGCTGCGTGCAGCAAACAACGTGGCATAGTTCTCAGCAAATGCGAACACGCTGGTGGACAAGAACATGACCGTCAGCCCAATTAGGAGTGGGATGTCGTAACCCACACGGTCAATAAACGTCCCCGATAAAGGGTTCACAAGAAGCTGAACGATAGCTTTGGAGGCGAACAGAACTCCTATCTTTACGTCCAGGTTCTCCTTGGTGCTGTCGGTGGAGGTGTTACTGTGTGTGTTTGCTTCATTTTCGCTCTCCAGGTCGGCCAGGTAGTCTGGGATAATTGGCACGATCACCATGTACAGCATGTTGTCTAAGAGCAGCGCCACGCACACGATCACTAAGATAATCCTCCGCTGGCGCTCGGGGTCGTGCACCGCCCCGCCGAACTGCTTCGTCCTTTCGGAAAGTTTCTGAGCAGCTGACCTGGCCAGACCGAGAGAACCTCCGGACTCCTCCATGCTTCAAAATGAAGGAAAATCTCTCCTCCTGCTTTAGACGCTGTGTATTTATTTCTTCTTCCCCGAAGCGCGAAGTTTCCCCCGGTCTCTCTGTCTTTACGCGCAGAGTTCAGCTCATCCAGCGCTTATTCTCCATCTTGTGTCACTCTCATCCGGACTAGTTGCGTCTTCCGGGCGTTGTCTTATTCTCTCTCTCTCTCTCTCTCTCTCTCTCTCTCTCTCTCTCTCTATTCTTGTTTTCCTTACTTTCTTTTTTTCCTTTCTTTCTGTCTCTCTTTCTCTCTTTCTCGTCTGTTGCGCTCAGACTGTGCGCCTTTCCGGATCCACAAACGGCGGCGCTGCCATTAGCGCGAATGAACTTGCAGCTTTGTGTTCAGATGGTTTTCGTTTCTCTCTCTCTCTCTCTCTCTCTCTCTCTCTGATCTATAAATGGAATCGCATTGACCAATCAGAAGAGGAAGCAGAAGTACCCAAGCTCTCGAGCATCACCTCCTTCACAATGGGTAAGTGTGTGTGTGTGTGTGTGTGTGTGTGTGTGTGTGTGTGTTAGAGAAAGTGATTTACAATACATTTCTCACACTAAGGCATATAACGCAATAAATAATGAAGTGTAATAGATAAATATAGCTTTAAGCAGGATATAGGAAGTTATATAAAAGGAAAGTGTAATGTGGATCAACAGCAGCAAATGCAAGAATAATAGAAATAATACAATTATTTGTAATATAACATCAAATAAAAGGTAAATATGTTGAGATAGATATTATTATTATTATTATTATTATTATTATTATTATTATTATTATTATTTACAGAGATACGTATACCATTCAATAATACAAAATGAATAAATAAATATATAACTGAGCACATGTATGAACAAATAACTGAATGAATATAAAAAGATGCAAAATTCATACAGCTGTCAAATAAATACAAATATATAACAAATAAACATCGACGTTGAAGAGGAATAGCTATTAAAATGAATACATAAATAAACAAGCAAACAAACAAACAAATAAGTACCTAAAGAAGCCCTTCAGCATCACATTGGTGGACAGCGCCCCACGCTGGGGGTTAAATAAAAAGTCAATTTAGTAAATAAATAAATAAATAAATAAATAACAAATCCAATTATGAAATTATGAATCAAATGAATAATAAACAGACTCGGTAATCTGTCAGTGGAGCCTAAACACTAAAACAACATTAGACAATAAACAATAGCACTGAAAACATTATTACTAGAATATTCTCTAATGGAAATGTATAATTGGATAATTCATTATATATCAAACATTTAATGTAAAGTGATGGAGTCGCGTGCAGTGGAGAGAAAAAAACCCAGAAGGGAAACGCCCATAAAAAGGCTTAAAGTTAAAAATCAATTATTCTGAATTCCAACATGACCATACGATGTTGTACAGTTCAGAGACACTGCCACCTTGTGTTCACACCATTACTGTGCACAACATCAGCACCTTCGATAACATCTGGATTCTGGATTCTTATTGGAACTGTTCCTTATTCTCTAATTAACACACACACATTAACCTGAAGTCTGCATGCTAACACAGATGAGAACAGAACTGAGAATGATGAGGAGGTTCATTTCCAAAACTAGTCGATATAATGAAAATAAATCAGCTTTTCACAATAGGATGATATACTGTAGATTTTATTAGCTTTGTGTGAACTTAGGTATTGTGTTTTATGTATTATTCATTTGTGTTTTTCTTAAATGTGCATTTGATTATTATTATTATTATTATTATTATTATTATTATTATTATTATTATTATTGTTATTATTATTATTATTATTATTATTATTATTTTATATTGTATTTATATTGTATTATATTGTATAATTACTTTATATTGTCCTCAATATAAAAAGGAACTGAATAAAACATTTCAACAAACGTGTGATTTGTGCCATAAAAATATTGTTTGCATCTAAATATAAATGTAAATATATATGTAAATATCATCATGACTTCACACATCACACTAATGTAATATAACATAAACAAACAATCTAATTAATTAATTAATTAATTAATTATGCCCAGGAAAAAATATTTTGCCCAAAAGCTAGACATAAGTTTATAATTAAAATTAAGTGTATTATTAATTATTAATTGTGTTTTTTTGTTGTTGTTTTTTTAGTTATTAAATGTATTATCATTACATTAATTATAAATTATTTAACTTACATAAGATAAGTTTTATATTGAGATGTGGTGACATTTTGTCAAGGTAATTAAACAACAGCCAGCTAAAATCAATATCAGCTAAAATACATATAGCATTTCCCTGATCCTTCATCTGAGCTTCATGACCTTAAATCAATGTTTATATATAGGTTTTGCTTTGTTTGTTTTTTCAATTGCTATCCTGGATATATATTTTTGATCCAGTTAAAGTGCGTGAATAATTCATGAATACTGTATAAGTAAATAGATAAAGATGCTGATTATTCGCTAATGTTGTGCTGCTACTGTTTACTGTCTCCACCAGAGGTCACCAAAGAACTAAAAACAACAAACAAAGACAAACCTCACACAAACCTCACACAAGGTTCATCTCATAAGAATGTCTTCCTCGACGGTTCTTTGGATGTTCGACGGTTCCAGCTTTCTAAAAGTGTGCTAATTAGAGCTGCTAAAGAAAAGCATCACTGTTCTAGGGTTCTATATAAAACCGTTAAAGGTTTCACCAGAGGGACAAACTGAAGAACCTTTAGGGTTCTGGTTGGAGCTGTATTCAGAGGCAGCGGTTTAAGTTCAATTTCTGTTCAAAACACCTACGTGCACTTCATGCCTCCAAGGTTGTCAGGTTTTCTCTAGGCTACAGTTGTATAGGTGATGAAAAAGCATACATTATAGGTTTTTTTTTTTATTAAAAAAACACTAATTAGAGTTAGTGTCACATTAGGGTTAGTGATACATTAGTGTTAGTGTTACATTAGGGTTAGTGTTACATTTGGGTGAGTGTCACATTAGGGTTAGTGTTACATTAGGGTTAGTGATACATAAGGGTTACTGTCACATTAGTGTTAGTGATACATTAAGGTTAGTGATACATTATGATTAGTGTCACATTAGTGTTAGTGATACATTATGATTAGTGTCACATAAGGGTTAGTGATACATTAGAGGGTTAGTGATACATTAGAGGGTTAGTGATACATTAGTGTTAGTGATACATTATGATTAGTGTCACATTAGGGTTAGTGATACATTAGAGGGTTAGTGATACATTAGGGTTAGTGATACATTAGTGTTAGTGATACATTATGATTAGTGTCACATTAGGGTTAGTGATACATTAGAGGGTTAGTGATACATTAGGGTTAGTGATACATTAGTGTTAGTGATACATTATGATTAGTGTCACATTAGTGTTAGTGATACATTAAGGTTAGTGATACATTATGATTAGTGTCACATTAGTGTTAGTGATACATTAAGGTTAGTGATACATTATGATTAGTGTCACATTAGTGTTAGTGATACATTAAGGTTAGTGATACATTATGATTAGTGTCACATTAGTGTTAGTGATACATTATGATTAGTGTCACATTAGGGTTAGTGATACATTAGAGGGTTAGTGATACATTAGGGTTAGTGTTACATTAGGGTTAGTGTCACATTAGGGTTAGTGATACATTAGGGTTAGTGATACATTAGGGTTAGTGATACATTAGGGTTAGTGTCACATTAGGGTTAGTGATACATTAGGGTTAGTGATACATTAGGGTTAGAGATACATAAGGGTTAGTGTTACATTATGATTAGTGTCACATTAGTGTTGGTGATACATTAGGGTTAGTGTTACATTAGGGTTAGTGTTGCATTAGGGTTAGTGATACATAAGGGTTACTGTTACATTAGGGTTAGTGATACATTATGATTAGTGTCACATTAGTGTTAGTGATACATTAAGGTTAGTGATACATTATGATTAGTGTCACATTAGGGTTAGTGATACATTATGGTTAGTGTCACATTAGTGTTGGTGATACATTAAGGTTAGTGATACATTATGATTAGTGTCACATTAGTGTTGGTGATACATTAAGGTTAGTGATACATTAGGGTTAGTGATACATTATGATTAGTATCACATAAGGGTTAGTGATACATTAGGGTTAGTGTTGCATTAGGGTTAGTGATACATTAGGGTTAGTGATACATTAGGGTTAGTGTTGCATTAGGGTTAGTGATACATTAGGGTTAGTGTTACATTAGGGTTAGTGATACATTAGGGTTAGTGTTACATTAGGGTTAGTGTTACATTAGGGTTAGTGATACATTAGGGTTAGTGTTACATTATGATTAGTGTCACATTAGGGTTAGTGTTACATTATGATTAGTGTCACATTAGTGTTGGTGATACATTAGGGTTAGTGTTACATTAGGGTTAGTGTTGCATTAGGGTTAGTGATACATAAGGGTTACTGTTACATTAGGGTTAGTGATACATTATGATTAGTGTCACATTAGTGTTAGTGATACATTAAGGTTAGTGATACATTATGATTAGTGTCACATTAGGGTTAGTGATACATTATGGTTAGTGTCACATTAGTGTTGGTGATACATTAAGGTTAGTGATACATTATGATTAGTATCACATAAGGGTTAGTGATACATTAGGGTTAGTGTTGCATTAGGGTTAGTGATACATTAGGGTTAGTGATACATTAGGGTTAGTGTTGCATTAGGGTTAGTGATACATTAGGGTTAGTGATACATTAGGGTTAGTGTTACATTAGAGGGTTAGTGATACATTAGGGTT
Source organism: Ictalurus furcatus (assembly GCF_023375685.1). Taxonomy (NCBI): domain Eukaryota; kingdom Metazoa; phylum Chordata; class Actinopteri; order Siluriformes; family Ictaluridae; genus Ictalurus; species Ictalurus furcatus. The sequence continues at coordinate 28,049,603 of NC_071267.1, read as the reverse complement.
AGTGATACATTAGGGTTAGTGTTACATTAGGGTTAGTGATACATTAGGGTTAGTGATACATTAGGGTTAGTGTTACATTAGAGGGTTAGTGATACATTAGGGTTAGTGATACATTAGGGTTAGTGTTACATTAGGGTTAGTGTTACATTAGAGGGTTAGTGATACATTAGAGGGTTAGTGATACATTAGTGTTAGTGATACATTAGGGTTAGTGATACATTAGGGTTAGTGTTACATTAGAGGGTTAGTGATACATTAGGGTTAGTGATACATTAGGGTTAGTGTTACATTAGGGTTAGTGATACATTAGGGTTAGTGTCACATTAGGGTTAGTGTTACATTAGAGGGTTAGTGATACATTAGGGTTAGTGATACATTAGGGTTAGTGTTACATTAGAGGGTTAGTGATACATTAGGGTTAGTGATACATTAGGGTTAGTGTTACATTAGGGTTAGTGATACATTAGGGTTAGTGTCACATTAGGGTTAGTGTTACATTAGGGTTAGTGATACATTAGGGTTAGTGATACATTAGGGTTATATCAGAGGTATACTAGGGTAACATTATGGTTAGTTACTTTAGGGTTACATCAGAATTAAATTGGGTTTAGATTAAAGTTACATTAGGGTCAGTGTTACATTAGAGTTGGTGTTGCATTAGGGTTACATTATGATTAAGGTTATCTTTAAAGTGTGTTTGTGTGTGCATATGTGTATGCTTGTTTGTTAGTTTGTGTGTGTGTGTGTGTGTGTGTTTCTGGCTCAGTCCTTGTTGTTGTTAAAACGTGTTTGTTGTAATGAATTAGAGCAGTGAGCTCTAAACAGAGCTGTTACATAAATATGAACTAATCCAGATTACACTTTCTCTGTAATCCTTTAAAATCATTTCTGTACAAAACCCAGTGTGTAGCTTTATAACACTTTCTTAAAACTGTGTGTGTGTGTGTGTGTGTGTGTGTGTGTGTGTAATACTTTGATTGATGACCGGCTGTTTGTGCTTTTGTCCTAGAATAATCTGCATAATGTACAACACACAGACACACGCTCTCTACATGGGATTGAGGATGTGAGTTCACAGTGCATGATGGGTAATTCACACAGGTCACATGACCACGGAGACTAACAGGTCATATGAAGACAGAAATAAACAAGTGACTATCAATGAGTCTTGTTATAGCGGATCCTCTCTGTCCTACTGTTCCGAATATTTATCAAATTGTCTGATTGTCCAGTTAGACCACAACATTTGTTTTTATCAGAGAAATAAAACACTTTGGGGATGTGCTGCTATAGAAAATCACACTAAAAGCACACGATAATTCATTCTTTTACTGGAAAGATGGAAAGATGAGTAACTCCACCATGAACTGTAAGAGATTTCAGTTGTGACTGACAAAAGCATTTCAGATTAATTAAATTTGTTCTCAGATTAATGCGGATTATAATTAATCTGATTAGTCTCCTGCAATACGACCTCAGCTCGTCCTTTTCAAAACGTTTTGTTCTTTACGTTAAATATAACAAAATCTTGAAAAAAATATATGACAGTGTATTCCAGAACTATGAGAATGCTTTCGGAAACAAGTCACATAGCTTTCGATCTCACAACCTGTAATTTATGAAGAAGTATCTGTAAATAATGCGAACACACACAGAAGATTAACACTACTGAACAAAATCAGAAACATAATGCTGAAAGAGTCGATTCTTATTGTAGAACCGAGTCAAATGATCCGACTCACACACTATCCGAACCAGGAAGTCCAATGAACAGAGTTAAACTTATTGACCCTGTGTTTCAGAAGTGTTGGAGCTGGATCAGGTGACAACCAGGAGCCAATCACAGGAGGACACACACACACACACACACACACACACACACACACGAGTTTCGTAATCATACAATATCCAAAATTTTTCATTTCAATGTGAAATAATTTTTTTTTTTGTAACTTTACGCAAAGAAAAAATAGAGACTAAATAAATGAATAAATAAATAAATAAATAAATAAATAAATAAATATCCGATGCACGACAACAACAGCAGCAACACCGGGATTTTAAATGAACTAATGAAGAATAATAGGAGACAAACGAGAACAATCTAGAAAATCAACCAGTGAAAAGGTGATGTCAGAGTCTATACCAAAATAAAAACAAAACCAACACACACACACACACACACACACACACACAGTGCTGTTTCAACGGGACCTGAGACATAAAGCAGGGAGGATGAGATTGTGACATATATAACATAAAACCAGAAGGTAAATAATAAGCGCATAAATTATAAGTAAAGATCATTTGGAGCGACTGGGATTGATAAAGAAACGGTTGCTAGCTATCTAATACTAGCTGTTCACTGAGCCACTGATTTCTCATCTGATTTTACTGTACTTCCATCCGAGTGAATAAAATCACCTTACCTGCTCAACTAAACATGAAATAAACAGTCTAATCTTGCACGTGACTGTAGCTAGCATAGAAAACTAGCAAGCTAATCTGCATAACAGTCTAAATACGTGAGGCCGACTTTCACACAGTCATTTCCAAAAGTTCTCATTATAGGCTACACAATATGTTCAGTGTGTTCAGTGTGGGACAGAGCACCGTGTTAGGCAAGTGGGATTGATCCAGACTAATCCACACTCAGTGGAACATTGTTTACACGCTAATAATCTCACAGGGGTTACAATGCTAAGCACAGAGCATGAACGCGGGGATTAATCTGCTTAGAAAAGCGCTGTGATATAAATAAATTCAAAACAAAAACAAATCTCAATGTTTTGATGAGGACGTCCCTTGCGTAAAATATTGTCCCTCCAGTAAGGTCATTTATTTATAAGTTGGTTATTTTACCTCGAACTGCCGGGTTACACCTATTAGCTAGTTTCGTTGAGTTTATTTAGATATTATGTTCTCATGGCAGTATTATATATTTGAAAAGATCCAGCTCGTAAAGGACAGAACTCAGAATTGATTTGATCTCCAGCTTTCCTTCAAAATAAAGTTAGCCATATAACTCCTGTGTGTTTAACTGTTTTCAGGTCATTAACATTCGCCTGTTTACTTTTACATAAATAAATAAACTCACCCATCCAGTTACTCTAAGTTATAACAGAGGTTATTTTTTGCTAGTGGATTAGCTCCGTTACTGTTGTACGTATACTGAATATCCTCGCAGGTGTAACCCAGTGGTGATAAGTTTCCAAATCAGTGTATTTTCTCTACTAACAGCTTTTTTTTTCACGATCAACATTTTATTTTAACCAGACATCAAGTATATTCTTAGACGTACAGTGCGTGTATGCCCAAACTAAAGCAGATAAATATAACAATAGTCTAAAATATATGTGGAGGGATAAATAATGCCAGTCACGCTATAGGTTAATTAATACACATGCAGAAATACATTAATTACAGGTACAATCAGTTATCTTCTCCTGTATCTACAGTAGATCTATACTGCTGAAAGTTTAAGAAGTTTGAATTGTTGTGATTTTGGATGGATGGGCGATGTGTATGAAACAGGATAAACACAGATAGCTTTATTTACTGCTGTTAAGCTTGAAGACAGTTGTAATGGAACTGTAGAGTGATCATTGAGGAGAAATAAACAGGAGATAGCCTCCACTGTTAATCCCAATATATCTGTTCAATCTTCAGAGACTTGTATTTGGACGTTTCCAGAAATACATGTAGGTGCTGAGATCTAAATCACCTTCAAATCATGTAATGTATTCTATGAATAATTTTATAATTAATCAGCTGATAGACTGGTTCTTTAAAGTTGAAAATATTGAAAAGTAAATGGTAAAATTGTCTATGAGTTTTAAACAATAACAAAAAGGCTAAAATATTAAGTCTGAAATAATACAAAATAAATAAATAATGTCCAAAATATGTCTATAAAGACATGACTATAAAGTGTCTATATTATTATTATTATTATTATTATTATTATTATTATTATTAACAACAACAACAACAACAATAATAATAATAATAATAATAATAATAATAATAATGCTGATGCGGATGATGATAATAATAATATTAATAACAATAATATTAATAATAATAATAATAATAATAATAATAATAGCAGCTCAGTAGTTGGGTCAGTTTTAACCCGATTGCACCGAGTTAAAATAACCCAACGTTGAGAAACAGGAAATGATGAAGCTTTAATAAATCAGTATGTATTTATTGACTTAAAGGCAGAGTGAGAATATAAATACAGCTGTTGCTCTTCGTCCGTCTCTGTGTCTGTTTGATGTTATTGCCCCGGACCACGCCCCTGATAGTTACACTCCCCGGTTTACTTGCATGCGCAGATGCAGCAGATGAATGTGAGAACAATAATGAATGAGATAATAGAATTAAAAGCCGTTCTCTAACGCAGCCTCGTGTCTTCACCGAGTTAACCCTCCTCACAGAGAACTTAAACACACCACTGGACGTTTATTTCTTCTTCTCCAGCTGTCTCTGTCCTGTCAGGAACTGCCAGATTCCTCCTCTGTAGAACTCGTTACCGTACGCGTACAGCGAGGCGTTGAACATCGGAGACAGTTTAGCGAGAACGGGGAGGACCTGCCAAAAAAATAGCAGGTGTTATTACGCAGCTGGACAACGGCTCTTTATTTTTAGTAATAAACTTTTTTTTTGTAAGAATGTGTCACAGAGATTATCACTCCTTCCTCAGAGCCACTGATTATTTTTAGTAAGAGGATAACATTATTATTATTATTATTATTATTATTATTATTATTATTATTATTATATAGGAATTATTTCTATTTCCTGAGGATTGAGCATTTTATCATCATTTAATTATTTAATTTAATTATTTACTAAATTCTTCTTTTTCTTCTTAATATCACTGTTGTTGTTGCTAGTTTTATTTATTTTTGTTATTGTTCCTTATTATTGTTGTTTAAATTATCACTAGTAATAATAATAATTAGTAGTAGTGGTAGTTGTTATTATTATTATTATTATTATTATTTTTTTTTTTTTTAATGATTACAAAAAAAGCAGCATTTTTGAGCATTCTTTATTTTATTAACATGAAATTATTTAATTAGATATTATTTTTTTTAAATCGTATTATTATTATGTATGTATTATTTTAATTTTAGATGATATTTTATTTGTTACAGGGTTTTTTTTTTAATTGAAAACAGAGTGGTGTATATAAACTGCGTGTGTGTGTGTGTGTGTGTGTGTGTGTGTGTGTGTGTGTGTGTGTGTGTTAAAGGGTCCTGTACCATTCTGAGTTTCGGTGATAAGACCTTGGTGTTCTCGAAGCAGGCGTACACACACATGATAACGTACGGACCCCAGCAGAGCAGCAGCATCTTTACAGGCAGACCTGTGTTAAACTACACACACACACACACACACACACACACACACACAATGAATAATCTGATAAACACTCTTTATAAATCTGAGCTATAAACAATAACCCGCTGACCAGAAGCTCGTGTGAGAGACTTTTACAGATTTAATAAAGTCCTGATTCAGAAACAGAGATTTACAACCAACAGTCCTCTTCTTCAGTACAATAAACAAACACACATTTATCAACAGATATCATTCATTTATAATCATTTATAAACATAAACATGAATGAATAGATAGATAGATAGATAGATAGATAGATAGATAGATAGAGTAATTAAAATGTTTATAAAGAAATGAATATGTTAAAAAACTGGGTAGTTTTAAAAACAATCAAACAAACAAATAAATAAATGAGAGTAACTGAAATGTATAACAATAAATAGTAGGGTAGTAGGGTAGTTTTGTAAAAAAAAAAAGAAAAAAAAAAAAAACTATCATGGATGACTCCTCATGCTGAGTTCCGGAACGTTCCGTGCACTTGAACTGCCCGAGGCGCGACAGCGTGCTTCACTGACTGTTTACTGTGACTGTGTGTTTTGTTTTGGTTTCTGTCCTGTCTCCGCCCCTGTTGTGTTATTGGTTCCTTCCTAATGTCTCAGCTGTTCTCGTGTCCAGCTTTGATTACGTGGTGTATTTAAACCCCCGAAGTGTCTTTGTTCTGAGCGGAGTATTGTGTGTTTTGTGAAAGGTTCCTGTACCTTTATTTAACCATAAACTGCAGTGTAACTACCTTTAGTTTGTATAGATTTTTAAAGAAAATTTAAATATTTGTTTGTTATCGAAAAATTAACCTTCTAACAGTAACAGTATGGTGTATTAATGCTAAAGTTTAACATTAGTTAATGTTAATGAATGCCGTTAATAATAAAACATAAACCTAGTGTTACTTTTATATAATGACGTGTTTATTACAGTTGTTTGTTTTTTCTGAATGGTGTAAAATGAAGCGTCGGGGTAAACCGATACAGCAGCTGTACATCCTGTTACCGCATGCGAAGATAAAATAATGGATTTACGTTAATGTATATCATTAAATATTTGAAATGTTGTTACCTTGAAGTTGTGGACCTTTCTGAAATAAGTGTAGATGGAGGAGTAGGAGGAGTACATGATGAGGAGAGGGAATGCCAGGTAGAGCACGGTGAGGGCCAGCGTGTAGGTGACGTAATCTCTGAATATCACAGAGAAGGAATTAATGGCGTTAGACTTCAGTGTTACAGGCGTTTCTGATGACTTCGATCACACCGCGTAGCGCTAACATCATGCGCTGGAAGCTGAATGACGTGTTAGAGTTGTATTGGAGATAAACTCAGATGGATGGTTATTATAGACAATATTACAGTTATACAAAGTTGATTGGGAAGCAGAACATCAGCAGATGTGAGAACACTGGAACTCGTTTTTTTATTTTTATTTTCAATCTTTCATGTAAATGTTTTCATGAACAAAAATTTCTGACATATTTACAAAAGTTTCTCAGATTTTCTTCGTATGTACGTACGTATGGTGATAAACGCCAATGAGACATAAACTTCTAAGCACAGTAGATTTACATTTAGCCACGCCCACGAAACTCCATAAAAGGCAAAGCTCACAGAGAGCTGAAAACAACTAAATGGCAACTAAACGGTGAAACAGCGCCTCCTAAGTGCAGCATGTGTATTTTAAATCTTCCAGTAATGCAGCTCAGCCACTGCAGCACATACGCTACAACAGACACACTCTAACTCCTCCTCCTTTAGAGGAGGTGCCTTTAGATTTGTCCTAATTGACCCACTAATCCCATGCAGACCACGGTACATGAG
>NC_071267.1:28007386-28037386 GCF_023375685.1 Ictalurus furcatus | reverse complement strand
GTACCCGAGTGTGACGTGTACCCAGGTGTGACGTGTCCCTGAGAGTGACGTGTACTGGAGTGTGACGTGTCCCTGAGTGTGACGTGTACCCGGGTGTGACGTGTCCCTGAGTGTGACGTGTACCCAAGTGTGACGTGTCCCTGAGTGTGACGTGTACCCGAGTGTTACGTGTCCCTGAGACTAACATGTCCCTGAGTGTGACGTGCTCCCGGGTGTGACGTGTACCTGAGGTAACTGGCGTAAGCAGATGTCAGACCGTTACAGCTGAGTCCGAGATCAGCGAGCGCCAGACTGAAGACAAAGAAGTTACTGGGAGTCCTGAGCTGCTTCACATTGAGGAAGGCCAACATGGATATGAAGTTCAGAAAGAAACCAAGCAAACCTAAACACACACACACACACACACACACACACACACGAGTGAGGATTATAGTACACACACCTCAGATCCTGACCTCATTTCATTTCATTAATGTTATACAGAAGGCGTGTATTAAAGGAACACAGTTTCCATTTCTACATCAAATATAGTAAAGCTACAAAGCTAATGTAGCTAACAAATAGAGGAAGCTTAGAGCCACCAGTTTAGCACTGCGCAAACTGTACGTCTAAATCAACACACACGTGCATCAAAAGATAAACACATATAATACTACTAAGCATTAACATTTATACTTTACTGAAGAGAGTCATTACTATTTACACCACAGCGCTGCTCAGTTCTGGATTCTGATTGGTTGGAAGGTGTTGATTCATTTTCTATTACTGCAGTTCAGAGGTCACAGGTTTGTATTAATGCATTTATTCTAATAGATTATGGTTTCTATAGTAACAACTCATACACAGGGTCTTGTACAGCAAACTCTCCACATAAAGAGATTTTAAAAAATCAGAATCATAATCAGAAACATTTTATTCGCCGTATACATTTACATGTATTGGGGGGGGGAAATCGTTTATTCTGAAGATTATTTGGTTTAGTTAACATGTACGGAAGGAGTCTCCAGTGTCAGCACTTCGTCACAGTCAGAGGTAAAGCTGTAACTTTACGTTTTCACTTTTTTGCATTCATTACAGCATATTTAGCTAATTCAAATAAATGATCGAAATAGAATAAGAGTTAGTATTAATAATATCATTTGAATAAATATTGGCACCTACCGCCAACCAGCAGCACCGAGCCAAACACAAACATGTCAAAATCACTGAATCCCTCAGGTAACGCGTGAGATGCCATTTTAACAAGAATTCATCAGTACCAGCGTTATGAATAACGACACCGCTCCTCCTTCAGCCCAGACTGAAATGAGAAGGATTTTATAAAGAACGGCGTGATTTTATATCCTGTTCCACGTGAAAGGCCATGAGAGTGTGAGCGGTGTTAGAGTGAGTAATGCCCGAAGGAATGTCTTAATACACTGCTGCGGGACAGAGAGAGAGAGAGAGAGAGAGAGAGATTTCACAATAAACAGTAGCTGAGAAACACACTGTACACTATTGTACAATCTTCGTTACTTGTCTGTCCCTCCATCCATCTTTTTCCGTCTGTCTGCTCATCTCTTTCTATTCATCTGTCCATCTGTGTCTGTCATTCTCTGTCCATCTCTAACTGTTCATCTGTCACAATCTATCAGTAAATTCATCTGTCTCTCTCTATCTGCGCATCCATCCATCTCTGTCAGTCTGTCTCGCTCTGTCCATCTGTCTCTTTTTGTCCACCTGTCACTCTATCTATTCAGCCCTCCATCAGTCTCTATCTTTTCATCCATCTTTGTCTATTTGTCCACTTGTCTCTATCTATCTATCTATCTATCTATCTATCTATGTCCATTTGCCAATCCCTCTTTGTCCCTCTCATTCTCTGTGTGTGTGTATATATATATATATATTTACACACTTTGATTAAACCGTTTGTTCATGTAAAATTAATAATAAATTCTTTGCAGTTTTGCAGTCATTAAACTTTATGATTTTTTCTAATATTAATAATTATTTTTATTACAATAGTCTTGTATTCATCGTCATTTCCTCTGCGCCATATAAAAAAAACAGTCTGAGGTGCTGAATGTGATGAATCGGTGAAGGTGCGATTACGTTCCTGACCTGCATTTCACATCAAATGCCAATGTCATGACTTATTAAAACCTCCGAGATCTGAACACAGTTTCCACCTTTTATTTTTAGTCTTTATATTTAAACCCAGAACCTGTTTAGGTGACAAAGCCTAGCGCTCGGCGTGTGTCGATGTGGTACGTTTTTGGGCAGACCTCGACTCCCGGCTGCAGTAATCCTGAGTCAGTGCTATTTACAGCGAGGTGATTAGCACTGAGGATTTTGGTGAACACCAAATGCCGGTCATGGGAACGCCAGACGCCTGAGTGGAGCTAAAAGGCCTAAAAGTACATCAGAGATTCATTTCCATTCATTTCCTACTGTAAACCTTTCTCATTTAAAATGAACTGACAGTAGCGCAGCTGCAGATCACGGGTTTATATTAATGCCTGATCGTTTCTATAGTAACAGCTCGTTCACAGGGGCGTGTACGCCGGACGCGTAAATAGATTAAAACGTTTAATGGAAGGAGTCTCCGGTGTCAGCGCTTTCAGTTTACACTTTGTAGTTTCTCGGTAACATGAAAAGCTGCGTTTTTTTGTGTTTTTTTTTTTTTTTTTTGTCTTAATAATGACTGTATATACTGCAGCTGCTATAACGTAAGTGAGAACAGGAACAAACTTGTTTCACGAATATTAAATGCAACTATAAACAGATAAAAAGTCAGACATGTCGTTCTTTAAGTATTAAAAATTGTCCAACTTTTTTTGGCTTAAATGATCTTTTAAATCAAGTAGCTAGAATTGTTTTAGAAAGTGTAAGGAAAGGAACATGACACGACACTTAGCTAAAGAGTAACTAATGCAGTGCATTCATTCAGCGTTATGTTCTAATGAAGTGGTGCAGAAATAATATGACCATCATCATTAAAATCCGAGCTCCATATTTAACCGTCCAATCAGACTGTCACACTGTCCCTGTGCTGTATGTAAACAAAAGACCAGCACGCAGCCTATGAGCTTCCAGGAAGGAATTAATCACGTAAATGAAAATAACCCGCGTCCTTTCCTTAATCCTCCTCTATCCTTTTTATCTGGGGATTCAGAGCAGCAGCAGCATGGACACGGACGACTGAGACCGAGACACCACGATGTCCCTGCTGCAGCATGGAGACCGTCAGACATGTCTCTTTCTTCTTCATTCTCTCTTTTTTTAACATGAACTAGTCATTAGGACGATGCCAAAATGTTCATCTTTCTGTGTCTGTGTTTGGGTTTGGCCTTTTTCGGTCGACTTCCTGTCCTGAGCAGCGCCTGTCCAGCACAGTGTCGCTGTTTTTACCACAAACTCAGTGACGGATCCAAAGCCCGGTAAGAACCCGAGTCTGAACGTTCATTTGTGTTGTTTTGTGTACAGAGAACACTTACAGTGCAGGTTTTTAATCCTGTATGAGATTAAAGATCGAGTGCACTTTAATCTTTTCCCCACGTTGGGCATCACAGTGCAGGCTAGACTACTTCCTGAGGATTTAAGCCGTACGGTGAATATAACGGAAAGAAAATCAATTCTGTCAAGTTTAAATATGGGTGTAATCATTTTTTCCCCCTGAAATGTCATGAAATTCCTCCGGAAACACTAATGTGCTCTTCTAATAAAACACTGTGTGACACGGTGGAGTTACTGTTACCATCCCGAGGTTCGGGATTATCCTACAAAAACACATCCCGAGTGTTTCCTTCCTCTTCTACCACAACAATTTGCCAGCGATGACATTTTTTATTTATTAAAGTATTACACGTCATACTGTTATAGTTATATTTAATATTGCTAAATATCCATGAAACACGTGAGTTCCTGTTCACCAGCGTCTCATTTCTCTCTCTTAAAGTTAAATAACGCAGCTTGTCATGTTAACTCCTAAAGAGCGTAGACTCGTCTGTGCTGAAGATGTGGGAAAACTTAAATTTACAGCTTTATGTCTGACTGTTACACAGTGCTGACACTGGAGACTCCTTCCATACACGTTACAGAAACATCTCCTGACAGAAAACTTCACCGTATCGACGATTCCTCACGTTTTGTAATGTATTTATTATAGAGAATTCAGCAGCGCAGTGGTATAATCATTATCTCGTACTTGAGTGATTGTTATCATTAACTGTTTATCTGAGCGAATGTCTGTGTAAAATCTGGATCATACTTGGATTGTCATTGTTCATTTCCTTTGCATTTTATTTCGTTTATTTATGATTCTTTTTCAGGAGTGTACTGTGCGGTGATCCTGAGCTCACCTCCATCCCCACCGACCTCCCCTCGGATGTTTCAAAGCTCCGTATTGAAAAGACTGACATTACCCAAATCTCCAGCGAGGCCTTTATCTCCCTGAGAAATCTTGAATTCCTCTGGATGTCCTTCAACTCTCTTTCCGTTCTCCATGTGGACAGTTTCCGTGGCCTGAGCGTGCTCAACGAGCTTCGTCTCGAGGGTAATTTCATCGCCTCGTTCCCGTGGGAGAGTTTAACCGACATGCCCAACCTCAGGCTCCTGGATTTGCACGACAACAAGATCACCAGCATCCCGGCTGAGGCAGCCGTCTATGTTAAAAACCTCACTTACCTCGATTTGTCCAGCAACAGTCTGAGTACACTGCCGTCTGAAGTGCTGCTGATGTGGTTCTCCGCTAAACCTGCACAGGATGCTGAAAACTCAAAGATGATTTTGGGTAAGACTGATCATTTTTCCGATTTTCTCTGCATTTCCGTAATAAATTTGCTATTTTATATTAGTATCGATATATATACAGTGAGGGAAAAAAGTATTTGATCCCCTGCTGATTTTGTACGTTTGCCCACTGACAAAGAAATGATCAGTCTATAATTTTAATGGTAGTTGTATTTGAACAGTGAGAGACAGAATAACAACAAAAAAATCCAGAAAAACGCATGTCAAAAATTTTATAAATTAATTTGCATTTTAATGAGGGAAAAAAGTATTTGACCCCCTCTCAATCAGAAAGATTTCTGGCTCCCAGGTGTCTTTTATACAGGTAACGAGCTGAGATTAGGAGCACACTCTTAAAGGGAGTGCTCCTAATATCAGTTTGTTACCTGTATAAAAGACACCTGTCCACAGAAGCAATCAATCAGTCATATTCCAAACTCTCCACCATGGCCAAGACCAAAGAGCTCTCCAAGGATGTCAGGGACAAGATTGTAGACCTACACAAGTCTGGAATGGGCTACAAGACCATTGCAAAGCAGCTTGGTGAGAAGGGGACAACAGTTGGTGCGATTATTCGCAAATGGAAGAAGCACAAAAGAACTGTCAATCTCCCTCGGCCTGGGGTTCCATGCAAGATCTCACCTCGTGGAGTTGCATTGATCATGAGAACAGTGAGGAATCAGCCCAGAACTATACGGGACGATCTTGTCAATGATCTCAAGGCAGCTGGGACCATAGTCACCAAGAAAACAATTGGTAACACACTACGCCGTGAAGGACTGAAATCCTGCAGCGCGCGCAAGGTCCGCTGCTCAAGAAAACACATATACATGCCCGTCTGAAGTTTGCCAATGAACATCTGAATGATTCTGAGGACAACTGGGTGAAAGCGTTGAGGTCAGATGAGACCAAAATGGAGCTCTTTGGCATCAACTCAACTCGCCGTGTTTGGAGGAGGAGGAATGCTGCCTATGACCCCTGGAACACCATCCCCACCGTCAAACATGGAGGTGGAAACATTATGCTTTGGGGTTTTTTTTCTGCTAAGGGGACAGGACAACTTCACTGCATCAAAGGGACGATGGACGGGGCCATGTACCGTCAAATCTTGGGTGAAAACCTCCTTCCCTCAGACAGGGCATTGAAAATGGGTCATGGATGGATATTCCAGCATGACAATGACCCAAAACACATGGCCAAGGCAACAAAGGAGTGGCTCAAGAAGAAGCACATTAAGGTCCTGGAGTGACCTAGGCAGTCTCCAGACCTTAATCCCATAGAAAATCTGTGGAGAGAGCTGAAGGTTCGAGTTGCCAAACGTCAGCCTCGAAACCTTAATGATTTGGAGAAGATCTGCAAAGAGGAGTGGGACAAAATCCCTCCTGAGATGTGTGCAAACCTGGTGGCCAACTACAAGAAACGTCTGACCTCTGTGATTGCCAACAAGGGTTTTTAAACCAAGTACTAAGTCATGTTTTGCAGAGGGGTCAAATACTTATTTCCCTCATTAAAATGCAAATCAATTTATAACATTTTTGATGTGCGTTTTTCTGGATTTTTTTGTTGTTATTCTGTCTCTCACTGTTCAAATAAATCTACCATTAAAGTTATAGACTGATCATTTCTTTGTCAGTGGGTAAACATACAAAATCAGCAGGGGATCAAATACTTTTTTCCCTCACTGTATTTGCTCAGAAACCTTATTTTTAATTCCCCAGGTCTTCATGATAACCCGTGGCAGTGTGACTGTCGCTTGTTTGACCTGGTTCAGTTCCAGAAGTCTCCGTCTTCCTCATCAGCCTTCATCGACACTCACCTGCGCTGCTCAGAGCCTGACAGTTTTTCCGGTGTGCTCTTCTTGGATGTGGAGATACGGAGGTGCCAGGTACCACGGGTCCACACAGCCGTGGCGAAGGTTCGCAGCTCAGTAGGCAACAACGTCCTGCTCCGCTGCGGCACCGTTGGAGTGCCGGTGCCTGAGCTCACCTGGTCCCGGGCTGATGGAAAAGCCATCAATGGTACAGGTGAGTACCTGTGGCACCTAGAACAATCCCAGTGAATTACTATTAGGATAGTATTCTCAGTCAAAGACCTGAGTCCAAAATCTACATCGTAGGGAAAGATCCTCGCATTCGGAGTCGGGTTACACAGCTGCTGAAGCTGATATTGTGTGCCCCTCGTTCAGATTATTAAAGCATCCAGGATAGAAAATGTGGAGTGAGGAAGCACATTGCATTATTTTCTTTCTTTTAAATCAAATGTAATATGACGTAACATAAAAGCAAGGTACAATTAACAAAGTAAAAGTAAAAAGTCTAATACGATGATATACAGTGTAAATGAGAAGATGGTGAGCATTGAAATAAATCTAATAGGAGTGTAGTATCTTGCGGATATATTGCTGCATGAATAGTCTTCGCTGTAATTATCACATTAATCACTGGTTTTAATTTAACAACATGGCTTCCACACTGATTATTCATCAGCGCATAAAATAGCACTTGATCCAGCGCATTATACTATTTTTCAGTTCCTCATGGGCACAACTTAATGAAGCCAAGAGAGTCTAAATGGAGGTCATGAACTTTAAAGGGACAATACTATTTAATAGGGACATATTTATGTATATATCATTGGTGTCCAATAGTTTTCTAAGTGTATTTACAGCCAGAACATAAACTTCAGCATGACGTATTGTGGTGGCATCAAATACCCCTTGCAGTGCAGTTAGGTCTGAGGTCTGAATGCTGATGTGTACTCAACTCTTAAGCCCTTAATGGAGGGTTCTTAGCTTTTTTAGAGTTGTTTAATTAAAGATTCCCACTGAGGGACAGACTAACTAAATGGTGCTAGAAGGAAGATTAATCATTAAATGTGCTTTGTCAATTAACCAAGTAACTCTGAATCATCTTGTAGTGTTGTACCTGAATTTAAAACCACTTTTCCCTTCTCATCCAAATGACTCTCTGGCCAGGGGTAATTTGGAGGTTTCCTACCATGGAGTACAACTGATAAATGTCTTCTGATGAGAGCAGAAGGCAGTTCTACAATATCTGCATCCAAATTTTGCTGAATAACTGATTGCCACTTTCATTCTACTTTACAGTTCATGAGGAGGTTTCAAATGAAGGCATCACCTGGTCCATCCTCAGCATCCTCGCCATGTCCTCACAAGACTCAGGCCAATATATCTGCAGAGCCACTAATTTTGTTGGCGGCGCCAACGCCGTCATCTCTCTCGTTATTTCAGAAACGCGACAGGTCAGTGAGGCTGCTGTGAAGAAAATGGCATATCAAGAGAAACTCATCGCAAGATACGTTCCTCCAACCTCTACTTCTGTAGATGTTCCCATCATCAAGCCGTTTAATGGATCGAAATCCACAGGGTCATCTGAGATCGAGCGCTACAGCACGTCTGACGGTGTCCTGGATGGCAAAACCACAGAGAACAGCTTAGAAATGGATGTGGCTGAGAATGTGTTGAACGATTTGGCAGCCAACGCTTCCTCCCTCCAACAAGGTCCAGAGAGACGGGTGGTACGTTCCGTCAAAGTCATCGGAGACACCGATCACACAGTGTCAATTAATTGGCGAGCTCCATCTGCAACCAACACCACGTGGTTTAGTGTTCTTTATGCTGTGTTCGGTGAGAGAGACATGAGACGCATCAATGTCAGTCCCGGGAAGCACCGGACCACCATCGAAGGCCTTGTTCCGAAAACCAAGTATATTGCCTGTGTATGTGTGAAAGGTCTAATCCCAAAGAAGGAGCAGTGTGTGATCTTCTCAACCGATGAGGCAGCAAGTGCTAGTAGCACTCAGAAGCTTATCAACGTGGTGGTGATCACCGTGGCGTGTGTCATTGCAGTGCCTCTCACCTTGATCGTTTGCTGTGGGGCTCTGAAAAGACGACTCCAGAAGCTCATGGGAAGAAGATCGAAAGACATTCAGGACTCATACGTGACCTTCGAGACCCTCACACCAGGTGGCAAAGCTAAAGGGACGGAAGGGGAGTACCTCACCCACCTCAACCAAGATGAGTCCAACCGTCTGCTCTCGGCTCGCTCCAGTGTAGATTCAGAAGCTATAAACAGAACTGACGGACATCCTAATGAGTATTACTGCTAAAGTCTGCTCGTAACGATGGAACATGGACAACATCGTTCATTCATTTACTTATTGATCTTCAGTATCTGCTTTATCCTGGTCGGTAGATCTGGAGACTATCCCAGGAATACTGTGCACGAGGGGGAATACACCCTATTTGGAATGCCAGGGATTTTATTAAGTGGTTGATTGAGAATATGGCCCTGTATGTGGAAAGAAAGCTTCTTCAGAGCCATGCAAGGATACACCATGTGATTTGGCCATAAACAAACAAGACATTTATGCACTGTAAATCCATGTGGCTAAACTTAGTGTCTTTGTGTTTACTTCACAAAAAAATACATACAATATGTATGGCCAAAAGTATGTGCACCCCTGACCATCACACCCATATGTGTTTCTTCCCCAAACTGTTACCACAAAGTTGGAATCACACAGTGGTATAGAACGTCTTTGTATGTTGTAGCATTACAGTTTCCCTTCACTGGAATTAAGAATCCTGAACGTGTTCCAGCATGACGATGCCCCTGTGCACAAAGCGAGCTCCATGAAGACGTGGTGTGTGAAGGTTGGAAGAAGGTAGAAGAACTCGAGTGTCCTGCACAGAGCCCTGACCTCAACCCCACTGAACTCCTTTGGGATGAACTGGAACTGGAGCCTCCTCACATCAACATCAGCGCCTGACCTCACCCTCACTAACGCTCTCGTAGCTGAATGAACACAAATCCCCACAGCCACGCCCCCAAATCCCCACAGCCATGCCCCAAAATCTCTTCCCAGAAGAGTGGAGCTTTTTATAACAGCAAAGGGGAATAAATCTGGAATGGCATGTTCAACAAGCACATACAGTGGTGCTTGAAAGTTTGTGAACCCTTTAGAATGTTCTATATTTCTGCATAAATACGACCTAAAACAACATCAGATTTTTACACAAGTCCTAAAAGTAGATAACGAGAACCTGATTAAACAAATATTATAGACAGAAATATAATATTTGGTCATTTATTTATTGAGGAAAATGATCCAATATGACACATCTGTGAGTGAGTGTGTTTTCAGTATGTGGTGTGAGCTCCTTGTGCAGTAATAACTGCAGATAAACGTTTGGGGTAACTGTTGATCAGTCCTGCACATCGTCTTGGAGGAATTTTATTCCGTTCCTCAGTACAGAACAGCTTCAACAGCTTTCACAGATGGGATAAAGTTCTTATGCTGGAATGCAATGTTTTCCAAAACAAAACAAAAAAAAAGTTCTATTTAGGTCTCATCCGTCCACAAAATATTTTTCCAACAGCCTTCTGACTCGTCCACGTGATCTTAAGCAAACTGCAGATGGGCAGCAATGTTCTTTTTGGAGAGCAGTGGTTTTCTCCTTGCAGCCCTGCCATGTACACCATTGTTGTTCAGTGTTCTCCTGATGGTGGACTCATGAACATTAACATTAGCCAATGTGAGAGAGGCCTTTAGTTGGGATAATTTATGACCTCGTGAACTATTCCACGTCTTCTCTTGAAGAGATCTTTGTTGGTCTCCACTCCTGTGCAGGGAACAATGGTGTTAAATTTCCTCCATTTCTACACAATCTGTCTGACTGTGGATTGGTGGAGTCCAAACTCTTTAGAGATGGTTCTGTGACCTTTTCCAGCCTGATGAGCTTCAACAACTCTTTTTCTGAGGTCCTCAGAAATCTCCTTTGTTCATGCCATGATGCACTTCTACAAACACGTGTTGTGAAGATCAGACTCTGATAGATCCCTGTTCTTTAAATAAAACAGCACGCTCACTCACTCACACCTCATCGTCATCCCATCCATTCAAAACACCTGACTCTAATCTCACCTTCAAATTAAACTGATAATCCTAGAGGTGCACATACTTTTCCCACTCACTCACAGATGTGGAATATTGGATCATTTTCCTCATTAAATAAACAACCAAGTATAATATTTCTGTCTGATTTCTTTAATTGGGATTTCGTTGTATACTTTTAGGACTTGTGAAATCTGATGATGTTTTAGGTATATATATATATATACATAATGTGTAAAAATATAGAAAATGCTAAAGGGTTCACAAACTATCAAGCACCACTGTATGGGTGTGATGGTCAAGGGTGCACATACTGGCCGTATACTAAAAGAGAATATCTTGAATAATTATATTGTTTATCCTTTTTGAAGAAGGGAAGGAATTCAGGACCCACTTCATATTGAAAACTACGATTACAGCCACAGTGATGGGAATTTAAAGGCATTAAAACACAAGACTCAACTCTCATGTGTCCTCATACACACCTCATGCACACCTCATACACACCTCATACACAGCTCATACACACCACATACACACCTCATACACACCTCATACACACCACATACACACCTCATACACACCACATACACACCTCATACACACCACATACACACCACATACACACCTCGTACACAGCTCATACACACCACATACACACCTCGTATACACCTCGTACACACCTCGTACACACCTCATACACACCTCATACACACCTCATACACACCTCGTATACACCTCGTACACACCTCGTACACACCTCATACACACCTCATACACACCTCGTATACACCTCGTACACACCACATACACACCTCGTACACACCTCGTACACACCTCGTACACAAATCATATACACCTCGTACACAAATCATATACACCTCGTACACACCTCGTACACACCTTGTACACAACTCAACACACCTCATACACACCTCACACACACCTCGTCTTTTTCCACCATGTTTTGTGCGATGTTTGATTTCTCTTTTGTTTTGTACTTCAGTGTATTTACCATGTTAGTTCGTTTACCGTGCTCCAATTCAACTCTAATTCGAGATGTCGTGTGTAAATAAATATTTATCTCTTAACTTTATTTGTCTTAACATTGATGCATTAATAAATATTTACATAAATCTATAAGAAATGTGATCCTTATATTTGAAATCATTTTCTGCAAGACAAACTCCATCAGTCTTTTCAGAGTTTCTAGTAATATTTTGCGTGCTAAAAAACATTCTGCTTTAAAAAAAAACAAGAAAAAAAAACACGATGAATTGTTTATTTCCCGCGTTAGTTGAGCGTTATACACAGAATGATCATTAGATGTAAATATTGCTTGGGAAAATATTTCCGTATAAAAGAACTTTGCAGTAAAGATTTTCATATCTTGAAATTCATATCTTTATGATAAAATGAGACTAGGTTTACACCACGCACAATTTTATATTGTCTTGCTTCTTTAGTAAAAGAACTTCTGAACACTTTCCAGTGGTAAGGTGGTAGCATTGGGACTCTCTCAACAGAATTTCAACCACAACATTGAATCCCTTTCATACAAACAACAATCCTTCATACCTATCTATCATTAGACCAATTTAAATATTGAAATATTCAATTAAAATGTATTTGTTTTTATTAAACGATGTTCGTTATTCAGAAATATTACAGAATGTACGGTATCGACTAAAACCTTATTCCCGAGCCGAGCTAATATAAGACTAACCGTAGGTCTCTAGGTGTTAAGTAGCTGAAGTAAAGCATCACTGGAACATTGCAGCATTTCTCTCTAATGAGCTCTTTTGAGATTTTCCAGCTAGTTAGCATCATTTTGTACGTGTACGCAGATGTCTAGAAGAACCGTCGCTAATTCTGCGTCGAGCCTCCTCCAGTAATACAGTTCTCCATCTTGGAAAACCACTAACGATGTTCATTCTAGGTTTATTCTAGGTTTTCTAGTGTTTCTGGTTAATTCTTTTGGAAGTGTGGTTTTGTGCTCACAGTAAAATCTCTTGGGAGCCAAGAGAGCAGAAACCGGCTGTGCTGTTAGGGTGGGAGGGGCATACTCTCGCTTTCCTGTCAATCACAGCGACACTAGCCTATTACAGGCGTCTCTCGGCTCATGATTATGAATTTATATAAATGTATAAAAAATAAAACACATAAAAAGTGCTTGTGTTGAGCGCGCATGCGAGTGGAGTGTTAGGGGCGTGTCTATAAAAACCATGTAAACACTAATAAGCATTCCGGCCGGAAAAAGTTTTCCAAACAGGGTTTTCTCAGCCACACAATAAATTTGCGCTGCATAAACAATTATTTGACATATTTTTGCAGGTTATATTTGTATTAGGATATAAATCACTTATTGCAGCTTTAATGCTTTATATGTTTTGTTTACATCAGATTTTTATCTCAGATGCTCACTGGTGCATGTTGGGAACAGCACAGTGACCCAGACCTGTTCACTATTACTCAGTGTTTTAGAAGCCTGATCTAAATCTGAAAGCCTCCTGAAAGCGCTGCGATAAACAGGAGATTAAGGATAATAAGCTTTACCTTACTGCAGCAGTGACGTAGCTGCGTGTAAGTCACGCCGAGGGGTTCTGGAGGTTTGGTTGTGTTTATGTAGTACACAATCTGAGATTCATCAGTCTGAAGTGTGGAAACATATTGTAGAGATCTACAATAACACTTTCTCTTTTCTGATACTGATATTCATCCAATATGTGTGTGTGTGTGTGTGTGTGTGTGTGTGTGTGTGTGTTTAACCTGACACACTTACATATACAGAAAAAAAAATACATAAGAGCAGGACATAATCAAAACCAATTTCTTTTATTCAGTTAAACTCTAAAACATGACGTACACTGCACATACAGTATAATAAATATAATAAAAGTATAAAGTCTCTTTATATGTAAACATTTATAGTTAAAAAAAAAACACACACACACATTCAAAACTCAATTCCAATCTTTTCCATTAGTTAAAGGATCAGATTGAATTTTTTTTTCTCTGACATCAGACTGATAATGATCATCGCTGCCATGTCTAGTGGAAGCTCTCTTATTTATTAATGAAAACCAGCAAGCAGGCTGTATTTTCATCTCTCTCGAAGCTGTAAGGAGCGACTTACTTATTAGAGATAATTAAATGGAAGTTTGTGTAATCTGATCCTTCGTGTGAATCCAGCGTTGTCAGACTCGATGCTAATCCGAAGCTGGAATAGAGGTTTATCTGTCTGATACACCGCCTCCATTAGTGACGTCTAACCGCTCAGGAGGTTGGAGTTAAATATCTCAAATTCATTTTATTTTAAAATTCTGGATTTAGATACAAGACTCAGATCTTTATCCAGGAAGTCTGATTCTTAAAAATTTGAAAATCAAAGCATGGAGAAAAAATCAGGAAGTAAAATGGAGGGAAAAAATGGTAGTAAAGTGTCTGAGATTAAGACCGGGAAGTTAAGTTTCTATCCTGACGTGTTTAGCGATTCTGGTGCTAATACTATGTGTTGGTTGGTGCTGTATTGTCATTAATCCTGTGAGAAGTTAGCAGTTGTGTGTCAGCGTGATGTCAGAGAGGGACGTTCGAATTGTTATCATTAGTGCTAATGCTAGCACAGTTACAGCACAATGGTGTTCAAGGAGGAAAAAATAAGAGCAATCTCAGTCATAAGTGATAATGGTCAGGATTTGCTGTAAGCTCCTAAAAACAAAAGTCCAGAATGCAATGCTGTTATAGTCGTGCCGAGCCGTTTACTAGAGGACGAGTGGCGACGGCGTTGACGGTGATATTAGCATGAATGTTGAAGGTTGTTTTTTTCCCCCAAGTTGAATTAACCGTAATGAAAATACTGGGCGTCAATTAAGGATTTTTAAACTTAAAAAAAATTTAATAAAAAAAGTCTGAATTTTATTATAAAATAAATCATAGGCACCATTGAAGATGATGTTAATTATTAAGATTAATATGCAAATATTTAAAGTTTTAAACAGTGACTCGTTACCCGCGATCCAGAAAACTTTAAATCCACTTTGACACTTTTAGTCTTTTAAGATGATCCCTCATCACGCTGTGCGAGATCCCAATACAATCTCAACCCTCTATAACAGACTCCATGTCTGATGAGACACTGAAAAAAAAAGAGTTTTCCTCAAACGTTCCTTTATAACATATGACATGAGTCCGTCAGTGCTTCTCTGAGAACTACGATTACCCATAAACCCCTTCTCCCTGCTTCAGCACAATATAACCCTCCCCGATTACATACAAGTCTGTCAATCAAACACTAACGTCATCATTTCATCCATTACACTACGAGTTAAAATCTCTAATAAGCGTTCCAATCCAATATCCAGAAGATCCGTCCAATCTCCTGGATTGCGTATAAATATATGCAAAATACCCTGATTCCCAAAGGCTCCTCGATTCGTTCGTGCCATCCTTCACCTCCTGGAGCGCTGCATCAGGCGGATTAAACACAAGGAGCTTAAGTCCAGCGAGCGCTGGGACATGTCCTGCAGACCAGCCTGCTCCTCACTCCGTCCTCCTCCTGCACTGTGAGCATGTTCTCCACAACGCTAACCGCACTGTTCCTTTTACATCGGTTCTACTCGGCCGTCGGGTTCTGCGTGACGGGATGCTCCTGCACTGAAGACAGCGCTGGAAGGTGAGTCGAGTAATAAACAGCAGGAGCTTTAGCAAAGTCAGGAGGTGATTGCTGTAGATGAAGAGGAATCGGTCTGTATTTACTGCACGAGTAATAACACACAACAGGCCGTGCTGTTACAGGAAACTAATCAGTGACACCATGGTGTGATGGAGTGTTTTATTCCCCTCAGAAATGTACCAATTACAATTTTTATTTATTAAGGTATATATGATGTTATTTATCCATTTATAGTTACATGTAATGTTGTGGAAACAAGTTAGTTCCTGCTCTAATAAGACAAAAATCGCACCTTTCCGTCTTTTCTTACTGAGAAACTGCAAAAACAGTGTAAACTCGTCTGATCTGAAGATGCCGGAAAACTTAAAGTCACTTTAAAGTCAACTTAAAGACTCCTTCCGTAAACATTAACGAAAATTGAGCCATATCACAGATTTTTAAAAATGCCGTACGTGCCCCTGTGATCGAGCCGTTGCTATGGAAACGATAACGTATCAGAACGAGCGCGTTAATATTGATATAAAGCTGCGGTTCGCAGCTGCGCTACTGTCCGAGCCGTTGTTGTAGAAAATGAATGCACACCTTCTCGTTCACAGTGATATAAGGGGAAAGAAGAATGAAATAACTCTGTGTTTTTGCTCTCTCTTTCAGATCTTTATTATGTATGCAAACTGCTTTAGGATCAATTCCCGAGAACCTCCCTGGAGATTTGATCAAAATCAGAATCGAGAATTCGCACCTCACAGAAATCCCTGAAAGGACTTTTCACACAGTCAGTGCCTTGGAGTCGCTGTGGCTGAACTTTAACACCATCACGCTGATGAACATTAAGAGCCTTGAAGGCCTGTATAACCTGACTGAACTCCGACTGGAAGGAAATAAACTCAGAACGATACCGTGGATGGCCTTTCAGGACACGCCCAAACTCAAAATCCTGGATCTGAAGCACAACCGGCTGGACGTGCTGCCGGAATTCGCGTTACGCCACCTGTCCTCACTGACCTATTTAGATTTATCCTTCAATCAGCTTACGGTGATATCCCTGGATGTTTTTCTCAACTGGCCTCGCTATCAGGTACAAAAGCCCAGCAGGAGGGAGGACAGTGATGCTAACGTCGTATTAGCGTTGCATGATAACCACTGGCTGTGCGACTGCCGACTCAAAGGCTTTGTCGACTTTGTCAAATCCGTCAGTCCGCCCATCATTTTGATGAACTCGTACCTGTCCTGTTCAGGTCCAAAATCTAAAGCTGGGAGGTTTTTTCATGACGTTGAGTTGAGGAATTGTCTGAAGCCGGAAAGTTCTACCCCTGACGCTAACGTCACGGCAGTGCTAGGGTCCAACACGACGCTGAGGTGCTTTGTGAAGGCGAGGCCTGATGCGGTGGTTCGATGGAGCTACAGTCTAAAAGCCATCAGAGGTTTCACAGGTAAAGGTGCTGCTCATGGCCGAGGAGCTCCGAGGAATCATGCTAATTCACACTTGAATGCAAAAACACAATTAGCATGTCGACAGCCCAGCATTCAGATTATTGAGAAATATTCAAATTAAAATGGAGAGGTTTATTTCTTAAATAATGTCAGCGTTTTCTAAGGTTTATACAGATGATAGTTGTTTTCCATCCTTTTACCGTACAGTAGATTTGACTGAAAATTCAGAAAAGGGCTAATTATCGCAAAAAGATGTTAGCATCATTAAAATGGTAAACGGTCTGCACTTATATAGCGCTTTTTTTTAACCTTTGCGGTTCTACAAAACACTTTACACTGTTTCACACACACACTCACACCCACCAATGTAGCAGAGCTGCCATGCAAGGCGCTAGCTTGCCATCGGGAGCAACTTGGGGTTCAGTGTCTTGCCCAAGGACACTTCGCTATGAGGAGTCACGTGGGCCGGGGATCGAACCGCCAACCCTACGATTAGTGGACATCCCGCTCTACCACCTGATCCACAGCCGCCCCAACATTAAGGGCTTCAGTCTCCCTAGCAGAAATCTATGCACTTTTACACCAATTGGACCAGCAGATGAATTCGTTTCACACTATGAATAATTAAACAGGTTTTATGAGTGGCGTGTAGCTTCAAACTGGATCGATGAAGATTTAGAGAAAGGCCAGGTGATGTTTTTCCAATCTCCAGCGCACTGGAGCCTCAGTTTCCCGATGTGGTCTTCTGCTGTTGTAGTTCATCCGCTTCAAAGTTCAACATGTTGTGTGTTGTGAGATGCTTTTCTGCACACCACGGGTGTAAAGAGTGATTATTTGAGTTACTATATCCGTCCTGACAGCTTGAACCAGTCTGTTCGATCAAACCCTAGAGACTGTTGTGTGTGATCAGCAGTTTCTAAAAATACTCGAACCAACCCATGTGGCACCAGCAACCACGCCACGACCAGGGTCACTGAGAGTTTTCCCCATTCTGATATTTGACGTGAACACTCACAAACTGAAGCTCTTGACCTGGATCTGCGTGATTTAATGCACTGTGATGCGGTCACATGACTTACGCCTTGACTTGACTTGAATATCACTGATATTTCTTATAATACTTCCTGTTTGTAATCAAACAGTGCTTCTGATTTGCTGGTGATGGTCAAATCCCTGCCTCTCTAACTCAGAGAGACCGTTTTGATCTACGATCCATTTCATGCTCGAATAGTTATGGCAGACCTTAAACGTCTGTGGTACAACCGAAACGCTACACCGCACGAGATTTGAACTCGTCTTGATATACCGTCTAGGAGCGACTCAACACTCTGAATTATGATCGTACTTACGTTCAGCAGGTGAAACTGCCCGCTAGTACCATTGTGAATGTTGTGAATGGTACAGGACCTAGAGTGCACAATCCAAACACTCCACTCGTAATGATTTGGAGACGGATGCAAGTCCAGGTTTGTTTTATTAAACCAAAATACCAACTAGAGTCAAGGCAAGGCTAGATATCTACATAATCTGAGGAAAAAGAGTTCTCATAACAACACACTAAGGAGGGAAAAGACACAACTTATACAGGAGACACAAGAGGAATGAGTTTAAAAGTAAATGGGCGTGTTCCCCCTGGAGGCGTGGAGGTGAATTGCCCATGATCAACGTGATACCACAATGTACAGATCAGGCTCTGTGTTGATTTTACACATGTAAACATTTCTGTAGTGGCAGAAAGAGTCTTGGAACATTCTGAAGACGTCCTTTATACAATTTAATCCATTTTACAAACTAATACATATAAGATTTGAAAATGTGCAGACAGTGTCCTGAGGATGACAGTATGGCTCCGCCCACATGTACAGTATATGTGTATTTCCGAATGCATTTTTTATGCCTCCAATTTTTGAAAATATATCAATCCGGAGGAAAACTCAAATCAATTCGAAAATATTGACAGCACATCAGCCCGGTGTGTGGCGATAGTACTAGACATCATAAACCGTTAAGAGCTGCGTACTGAGTGGTAGAAAATTGAGCAGTGGATTGAAGATTGTGGACACACAGAAAAAAATAATGTTTTCAAAACTGACCATATACTGTATGTGCAGCTTAAGTTAGCTTTAGTTAATGGAAAAACACAACTTTTTTACTGTTTGGGGGGAAAAAAAACATTGTTAAAACTTTCTAAAACCTTAAAAAAGAAATATTTTGTCTTCTTTTTGTCATGTAATATCTTTAATTTCTCCTCTTTCTGTTGCTCTCTCTGTAGTTTCTCAGTCGCAGGTGAACGAGGATACGATCATCTCGGCTTTAATAATCCCGACAGTCCGCTCATCCGATCACGGCCTCTACAAATGCAGCGCCAGCAACTTCATCGGGAATTCCTCTGTTAGCATCCAGCTGAACATCTTGTACTCCAACGCTTCCTTTGCGATGCCCCCGGGCTTTCCTCTGCCCTCCGTCAACGAAAACATTTACATCGATATACGAATCGCCAAGCAGACCGTGTACGGTATAACCATCGAGTGGTATGCGGTGACGGAGAATCCCTCTGAAACGTGGTTCACTGTCCATTTCGGTCGCTACGATTCTCCAAAGAAAGAGGCTCTGTACGTCGGCCCAGGCATCAACAAGTACACCGTGAGCGACCTTGAACCAGCCACAAAGTACGAGGTGTGCGTCTCGCTGAAGAATCAGTCGCCTCGTCCTGAGCAGTGTATTGTTTTCGTGACGGGGAGCAGCACGAACGAACTGGAGCAGCGTGAACGACTCATCCACATTATTGTGATCGTTTGCGCCATGGTGCTAGCGGTTCCTGCGGGAATGTTCGCCTGCACCACCAACACCAGGATCAGCTGCATGGATCGCTGCATTCAGGTCTGCAGCAGGAATCGGGAAAAGAGAGACGCAAAGGACTCGCAGGAAAACGACAGGCAGGGAACGTTCGACAGTCTCCAGACGGCCAGCGACGAAGGACTCTGCAGAGATTCGGGAAAAGAGAAGAAATGGAGACGGCGCTCAGAAGATAAAGTGCAGAAGGCTAACAGCGCACAGCTCTACTAACCAACATGGTGGATCGATTTATATAAACTGCCTCACAAGCGGGTCAGTCATAAAATACTGACGCACCAGCTGAGAACTCTCTGAATGGGCGTGGCTTAATATTCTAACGAGCACTCTTAATTGACAGCATTGCACTTTTTAAACCTTGCCTACACCGACCTACTCAATCAGAAGGCTATGCTAGCTAGATTAGCGTTTGTTTGCTAGCTTGCTAAACTGCCGTGTGGGTGGAACTTGCAGCATCTGCCTTATGATTGGTGAGAAAGCTTGCACATGCTTTATCCCAAACTAGGGAACCCCGCCTACTTTCCAACTAACAAGCAAGAAAATCTAGTTTTAAGATGTTTTGCTGTAGCTCTGAAGTTCTCTGGAGGAATGTGTGACATCGGGTTTTTATAAATTATAAATACAACCATACTCTGTAAAGTAGAGTCTGTAATATCCAGATGAATTTATCCACTGTGTCATCGAATGAGAAATCAAATGCTAGACAGGCCACGCCCACAAGAGACAAACTTGATGTAAATTTGATGGGGCAGTGGTGGCTTGGTGGTTAAGGCTCTGGGTTACTGATCAGAAGGTCGGGGGTTCAAGCCCCAGCACTGCCAGGCTGCCACTGTTGGGCCCTTGAGCAAGGCTCTTAACCCTCTCTGCTCCAGGGGGCACTGTATCATGACTGACCCTGCGCTCTGACCCCAACTTCCTGCCATGCTGGGGTATGTGAAGAAAAGAATTTCACTGTGCTGTGATGTATACGTGAACAATAAAGATGCATTATCATTAAAGATGTCCTGGATAGTGAACTGTCCCTGAGTTCTCAAGTCTGATCACTCTCAGATCACTGATTGGTTGATTTGTGTAAGACAAGTTATAAATATTACACTGACTTTGTGGGGTTTTTTTTTTTGTGCAACAAACATGGCGCCATTTTGTGTGGACTGGATTTTTCTTCACGGAAATGACCGCGTTAGATTTTATATGTCATATAAAGAGTGTTATGTGATGTCATATTTAATCATGTTGTATTTAATAAACAGTGTTTTCTAATCTCCGAGCGATAAACAGCCACTCTGTGACGTGTTGGTCCATATTTATTCCAAACTAAACAAAGACAATAAAAGACAGCGTAAGCTTTCGGAACAGCGTGAACAGATTAAACAGACGTTAAGCAGCGTTACGTTTAATCTCCACAGCAGAAACAGACGCCGTTACAACACGTCGTTAAACATCTGCATAGAAACTTCTGGATGTCTTCTGGTGTCGCACCGATGAGACGCTTCCTTTAGACGAATGATCTAGAAATACGGTTGTTGTAGATAATTGTGAGTTTAATGTGAGTGTCAGACGTCTTTACACAGAAACAAATCATCACAGCGTGCGAGTTTTCACATGTCATTTGTTTCTTTTTATTATTTTTTTTATATTTAATATCGTTACAAGAACCGACTCCAAAGAAGTGGAAAGTCAGTAGACAAGATTCAGACATGCAAGTGACAGTACAAAATCCCACTCAGATGAGCAAACTAGCGAATAAAGAAAGAAAAATAAAGTCAGCCGAGACGTGTCTGGTGTCTGATGATGTCCATAAACACGTCGATTCTCTTAAACGTTCTTCAAATGACATTGTTAGTATTTCTAATCTTGTTTTTAAAGTTTTTTTTTGTTTGTCATACAGCATTGACATAGTTAGACCTCTGCTACGATTCTGCTTTCAAACCTGAGGGGGCGGGGCTTATGGGGCGGAGTCATACTACCAAACAGTGCTGAGGAGTTAAGTGATTCGGAACGAGATTTAACGGGTGTGGTTTAAGGCAGGAAATTTTGCACAAACTATAGTTAGCTACATTAGCCTCAGTGCTAGCTCCAGTGTAGCACTAACCCTACATTCACGCTAGCAAGTGACAAAGCAACAGACGATCGTTCGCTTTCTACTGTACGCACACGCTCAACACTGTAAAGCAACAGATCCGTACGATTAGCTCGAATGGTTAACTCGGAGCAATCCGAACGCTTGTGCGTCGAGACGTTTCTCGACGCGTCTTTGATTCTGACGCACAAACGGAAGATAAACGTATAAACATGGTGTTAAAATTGTATTTAAATAGTCGGCTTTATCATGTGGTTACTACAGTATGTCATTGGAACTAAAGACGCTTAACAGATAAACTACGAGCAACACTTGCTGTGGGAATGTGGGGGGGCGGGGGACTTGGGGAGGGGGGATGGTTTGAGGGTGGCGGCGTTCAGACACCAAACATGTCTTTACGGTTTAGATAAATACTGCAGCAGTTTTATAGGCGAGCTTAAACAAGGTTCACACCAAAGAGCAGACGAAGCAACGGAAAATTGTGTACAATTCTGATTTCATCTTTTCTCTCTACACTTTTTCTCTATTCTTTGCGGATGATGTTAGTCTTCGGAGTAGCGCAGCAGAGCGTGAGAATCAGAGCTCGTCTCAAACAGTGTAAATAAACTCCAAAGCGCACAGACTGCATGATAAAACTACCATAAAATGATATTTTCTTCTAGACACGTTTTTCCTGTAGATATAACTACTGACATCCCAAAGTCTGAACCTTACGCCTCAGCACTATTTACACACACCTCACGTTCACCTTATTATTATTATTATTATTATTATTATTGTTATTATCAGTAGTAGTAGTAGTATTAGCGTATAAATATTTCATTATGCATCATTTATAAAAAGCAGAGGCAGAACCGGACCAGCTGCCACCGTCCAGATACGTTGCTTGGTTATAATCTCCTGCTTCCAATTTTTTCTGAGATCGCAGTGATCTATGCTAATCTGGTGGCTTCGGTAGTAAGGATCTACGCTAGAATGTTTGCTAAGCCAGAGGTTTCAGCAGTAGTAGCCTTGATTAGCCTCGATGATCTTCTGCTCCAGCCTCTTCTTCAGCTCTGAGACCAGCGCTGAGCTGATGTTTCCCTCTCTCTTCTTAGTCGGCTGATCTTCTGTATCTCTGCTACTGACGGATCTCTCGCTCGAGCTCTGAGAGCTTAAGGATCCTGAGACGGTAGGCACGGCGCCGTGATGCTTGCTCATCCTGGGGTTGTTATTTGGTGGAGGTGGAGGCAGAACCGGTGCGCGCGGTGGTGGAGGTTTGGACCACGATCTGTCGGTATTCTTGTTGCTCTCCACATCGTGGCCAGCGAGGAACTTGTCTGGACTCTGCGAGTTTCCGAACGTGAAGTTCCACTGCTGGGGTTCTCCACGCCTGCGGCGGATGACACGGCGTGACGGCCCGATCCTGTTGGACTTCGTTGTGCGCAGGTACATTGCCGTGGAGATCACTACGGTGGCCATCACCATCACGCTAATGACCCCAGCTGCCACGCCCAAAGCCTTCGCTGGATTGTCTCTGCTCTGCATTAGAAACGCAGTCACCGGGCCCGAGAACTGATTCTGAAAAAGAACACAAAAATGACAGCACAGCATTATTGATTTCTGGATTGTGATTGGTCAGACGGTGTTGATTAGTTGTCTATAACAGCAGCTCTGACAGCAGTACAGCTGCACATCACAGGGTTATATTAATGCGCTTTTTCTGATGTGTTATTGTTTCTATAGTAACCGCAGACGTTCCACATACACTGAGTAAAAGACATGTGTAATCCTTGATCTGTTAGGAATCATGTACGGAAGGAGTCTCCAGTGTCAGCGCGGTGTAACAGTCAGAGGTGAAGCTGTAACTTTAAGCTTTCCACATCTTCAGGACAGAGGAGTTTACACTTCTTTGCGGTTTCTCTGTGATTTTGTTTTGTTTGTTTTTCGTCTTATTTTTTTAGTTTATAGCTGCTATAATGTAAGCGAGAACAGGAACTAACTTGTTTCACTGATGTTCCACAACATTAAATGCAACTATAAATGGATAAAAGACGATCACATATCGTTGTTTGATTTAAATTAAATATGAAATCGTTGGTGAATTGCTGTGGTATAAGAGGATTAAAACTCCAGGGGACGTGCTGTTATTGGAAAATAATCAACTTCGAGGTGGTAAGAGAAGCTCTGCTTCATCACACCACCCTGATGTTGATTATTTTCCTCTAACAGCACCACACACAGTGTTTTATTCTTTATTTCTTCTTCAGAGGAGATTTTAGGCATTTTTCATGTACGAATGAAATTAAACATTCAATCGAAGGTTGATTTTTTAGTGTTGAGGTTTTTTTCCAGTCTTACTGCTTCAGTGATGTCGAGCTGGACGACGGCGGTGGTCATGAATGAAGGAGAACCTCGATCTCGCGCCTGGACCACCACTGACCACTTGCGGTCATGCTGTCTGGTGATGTTCCGCACCATCTCCATGGACTTGATGAACGGCTTTAGCTTGATCTCACCCGTGCTGGCGTTGATGTCGAAAACGTTCTCCGGCTCGGCCTTGGCGATGGAGTACTCGATGACATTGTTGGGTTCCTCGGCATCGTCATCCACCGCCTGAACACAGGGAGGCATTTAGCAAAGAAACTACACAGTTATGCTATGAATGTTAATGTTACTTATTGCTAGCTACATTAGCACTGCTCAGTGGAAGTTCCATCATGTTAAAGCTAAATTATTTGCACTGTGCTTTCAGTTCCTTGGTGAAGGTTCTCAGATGGTTCAGAAGGTTCTATGACATGAATCATTGTTGCGTTGTGGGTATTTGAACTCACAACCTTCTGATGATAACCATAGGCAGGTACGACACTGGGTTCTAGCATGATAAAGTTGAGGAACCTTACAAGATTACGTTCAGTTAGTTTAGCATCTGCATAACATCTCAGATCAACACTCAGCAGACCTCTATCTTCACAGGAGCACCGAGGATCATGGTCTTCTCCAGGAAGTTCTCGTTAAACTCTGGAGAATGATCGTTCTGATCTTGAATCGTGACGAAGACCTCAGCCAGGCTGTACTTCCCCTCGCTGTCTTCTGCCTTCACGTAGAAATTATACTTCGACTTCACCTCCGTGTCCAGAGACGCCCACGGCTGAGTGTAGATGATCCCCGAGCTGGGGTGGATGAGGAACCTGTAGAACACATGGTCGAAATCACCTGATTAACCATGAGTAATGCATGTCAGTCAGGAGATTTATCAGCTGGTAAACCTTTACAAAATTTAGAACACTTAATGGTTCTTCAGTTCTTCATAATGTCCAGGTTCTCGCCTTTTCCTTGTCCAACTTTAAAGTTTGTTTCCTATTAGAAAGGATTTTAGAAGCTAAGAACCATTGATTATACACTGAACCCTTTCCTTTACTAATTGAGTATGTTTTAACTGGGTATGTGTCCAGTAATTTAGCAAACTCCACATTTAGCTACACTGTCTTAGCAAAACGACAAAAATAGCTATTCCAGGGTTTCTTAGAGGATCAGTGGATAATGAAGGGATCTTAGCTTAAAAATAGTTCTAGCCTTGAGAGGAAAGTGTCATTTAACCATTAAAATTCATCAAATACACACACAATGTGCAAATTCCCAGCAAACTACAAGTAGCATAGGAACATCTCTACATGAATATTCAAGATTATGCAAATTAGAAATGTCCAATGTCTTCTCTCACTACCCGAATTACTGCTACGCTACGAGACTTCTGTCCACCAACATCGGCCGGAGAAATGCTCCCTCTACTGTACGATAACTAGCCTGTTCACTAACAGCTAGTAAGCTAGCACTAGCGGGATGTTTAGTACTCGAGGCTGGATTTGCAACTTTAACTTCTCACTGATGTAGTTATCTGCAGAGAAATATGACTAAAATAAAACGTTACCATAGCAACCACCATTTCTTCATCACTAACATTAACTATAAGTTAGCACACTTAGCACACATCTTCTCTGACTGAACCGTAGATATATTTTAGAAAACTGTAAGCACAATCTGCATATCTCGAGCTTATTTAATGACATCACGATATGAGCTGCTACATAGCTCCGCCCCATATCGGTTTTATTCGGGTACATTAGAAATTTATGATTTATGAAGAGCTGCGTTAAGAAATTTGACACAAACGTTTAAATTGACAATCGGAACAAACCACTTAAAAACACATCTCTAGTGAATTATGTTTATAAAGCGATTAGAACACAGCCTGAAATTAATTACATTCAAATAATTAAAACATGGTGTCATCTCTGGATGTGATTCCCCAACACCCACCCTATATATATATATATATATATAGTAAGACTTTTTATTAATTCTTAACTACATTAGCTTTATATCTCCTCATAAGTTAAAAGAAACATCAGAACATGTCCAATCTGATCAGATATATTTGATTAAAATTGTTGAAATTGTGCGTTTTTTTCTCTATCTCACTTTTATTCTTTTAAATGCTAAATAATTTCATGTAAGTCTCCAAATTCATTTGTAAACCCCACACAAACTCAGTAAAATCCTCCCGGTGCCTTGATGAGCCGGTGCTCAGCTGGTGAGAATTAACGAGCCGTCTCAAACCTGCGAGCTTTCACACGTCTCTCATTGCACTTTCAGCGCCAGGCCTGGGAGCGAGGCATACATTAGCGGGTTTTTACATTTTCTGCACACTTTCTGCTCTCATCATCTCTCTCTCTCTCTCTCGCTCTCTCTCTCTCTCTTACCTGCAGCTGTCACATCACATCACATGCTAATTAGGCCCTGACTCACACTGCGAGGCTATTTTTACTCGTCCAATCGGATTACAGGATTATCTCTCAGCTTCGCTCCCGTCTCTGAACAAAGCCGTGCCTGTGTCCTAAATCACTCTATACTCACTATCCTGGGCACTATGGAAAGAGTCTGGCTTTTTATAGTTATGTCCAAAAACTACCCTTTGATCATAAAATCAAAGTGTATATCTCGAGTTTATTTAATGACATCAGGATATGAGCTCCACAATACATGAACCACAAAAAAGAATACCCACAATGCACCATGCAACTTAAACACTATATGTGACCTATATAAGTAAGTAAGTGTGGTCCTTAGGACACGCCCATAGTGGTACAGAGGTCCATTATGGTCAGCGAGGGGACATTTTCAATAAGCAAGGGGACACTGAGTCCAGAAGGGACAACTTATGATTACTTATGGTCAGCTAGAGGATGTTTACAGTTAGCTAGAGGATGATTATATCTAGGGGACATACAATATTCCACACTTTGTCCTGTCGGTTCTATAAGATTTAATGTGTAGGCCTGTGAATATGGATATTAGCAGGGTGCCATTATATTTGTACAGGACTCACAGATCAGCTCCTGAGCCGTAGATGGAGTATTTCACTTCTCCCCAAGGCCCAGAGTCAGGATCCGACGCCTGGAAGATAAAAATATTCATCATTAGAGTTCAAACAGAGAAAGAGCTTTCAGTCAATACTGTAAACCAGGCCAATGTGTACGGATGAGCATCTACTTATGACTGTCCAATCTATACTGTCTTATCCATACTGCCTAATCTCCACTGTCTAATCTCAATGGTCTATCAACACTCTGAGCCCTACTATCTAATCTCTACTGTCCAATCTCTATTGTCTAATTTCTACTGTCCAATTTCTACTGCCTAATTTCTACTGTCCAATATCAACTCTCTTATTTCTACTGTCCAATCTATACTGCCTAATTTCTACTGTCCAATCTCTACTGCATATTTTCAACTGTCCAATTTCTACTGTGTAATCTCTACTGTTCAATCTCTTCTAACTAATTTCTACTGTCCAATCTGTACTGCCTAATTTATAATGTCTAATTTCTACTGTCCAATCTCTACTATCTACTCCATACTGTCCACACTCTACTGTCACACCTCTACCAACTAATTTCTACTGTCCAATCTCTACTGTGCAATCTATATTGTCTAATATCTAATGTCCAATCTCTACTGCATAATTTCCAATGTACAACCTGCACTGCCTAATTTCTACTACTACTATCTACTCCCTACTGTCCAATCTCTACTGTCTCTTCCCTACTGTCAAATCTACACTGGATTATCTCTGTTGTCTAATTTCTACTGCCCAATCTCTAATCACTAACACTAACATCCAATCTCTGCTGTCCACTCCTGCTGTTTCATCTGTTCCGTACAGTCCAGACTGTCAAATCTCCACTTCCAAACTTGACTGCCTGATCTCTACCACCTGCTGTCCAATCTCCAGTGATCGTCAGCTAGAAGACCCTGGCAGAACGTGAGCCGTGTATCGCATGATGAAAAGCCTGTATCTGATTGGTCGACGAGGTTTTCAGTGTATCGCACTGAGCCGTGTCACATTGTGCATTGAAAGTAAAACCTGTATTTGACATGAGAAAACTTTAAACGTGTAACTTTACAGATTAAAGCGTGTCGTGTATTTTGACTAGTTTCAGCCTCTCGTCTCGCAGCAGCTGTAATGAGTACATAACTATCATTAGAGTCTGACTCATCGTCACGGTGACGCAGCCAGACTGGAAGTGACGGCCGTCCTGCCAAGACTTAATTAACATCGCTTTATTAATCACTTTTCTGAAGATAGCGCTCGAATCTGGATATTTTCCATCAGATAACGAGAGAGAAGCTCATCGTTTCCCAAATCCAGTGTTTAACTCCAAGAAAAACAGAACTGAGAAAACAAATCATAATAAAATAACTATCGTGACGTCGTGGCTTTGTTTCTGAGATATGATTATTTTCGCTGCTTGAGAAATCATTATGTGGGAAAAAAAAATATATATCACATTCACGTCAAGTTGCTGTGACGCCTTTTTTTCAACTAAAGATCTCGCAAATCACCTCAAGATCTACATGTCTCCAAGAAAAACACAAAACCAACAAAAAAATCTATCAGATTCATCAGAAACATAAACACACAACCAGGACCGGCGTATTCAATGTTTTCACAGGTCAATTTTACTCACAGCAAATACAAAACAAAGGGAAAAACTGGCAAAAATCTTGCATTTAAAATGTTTTTAAATGTTTAAATATCCGGCATTCATATTCATATCATTTTGTCAACTTCCACACTATATGTTATACTACAAATTTCACCCATTCCTGCCAAATCCGTTACATTACTGAGTAAGCGTTTTTTTTCTTCCAGGCGACATTAGAAATTGAACAGTTGAAATTAGGGGGTACAGATTGGACAGTAGAGATTGGACGATACAAATTAGGTGGTACAGACTGGACAGTAGCGATTGGACAGTGGAAATTAGGCAGTACAGATTGGGCAGTGCATTTACATGTACGGTATTTGGCAGACGCCCTCATCCAGAGTGACTTACAGAAGTACTTTGAAGTCTCAATCAATAAACACATCCTGACACTGGCTCAGAATAATACCATCGGTCTAAAAAGTATGGTTGGAGGTAATATAATAAGAAAAACACAGAAAACACATTTTTTAAAATGAAAAGTGATCATTTAAGTACTTTAAATATAGTAGAGATTGGACATTAGACATTAAGCAGTAGAGATTAAATCGTAGAGATTGGATAGTAGAAATTTGTTAGTAGAGATTAAATCGTAGAGATTGGACAGTGGAAATTAGGCTGTACAAATTGGACATTAGAAATTAGCAGAGGTTGAACAGTAGAGATTGGACAGTAGAAAATCTGAAAAAATTAATAAACAAACTAAAAAACGACACAGAGATTTGTTCCATGCGTTAAAGGTGCTTTAAAAATCAGTCTACAGGGGGCACTTACTTTTGGTGAGTGTGTACTGTTAGAGCATTAGTGCTTATAAAAGGAAGCTAGAAGCGAGTAGCGTTGTACTCACAGTGACAGACACGACGGTGGAGCCTCCGGGGGAGTTCTCCGGGATCCTGGCGATGTAAAACTCTGAGGAAAACCTGGGCGTGTTGTCGTTTACGTCCACGAGATGGATCACGATGTCTGCTGTGGCACTGAAGCGCTCCGGCGTGTCAATCTCCACCGCTAGCAACTGACCACAACAACAACAATTTTTATTATTAATAAAATGTTTTGACATTTTCAGAAAATAACTTTATTCAGAACACCCCCGTCCTCTTGTTTGTACACTACCTGATCCACTCAAAAGTCTGTGCACCCCTGCTCATAAATCTTCATTTTTAGTATTTGTTTTTTAATTTTAGAATAATAATGAAGACATTAACACTATGAAATTAACAGACATGTAGAAATGATGCAGTGACCGA
>NC_071267.1:27999886-28002386 GCF_023375685.1 Ictalurus furcatus | reverse complement strand
TGTGACAAAAACAAACAAAAATGAATGTTTTGCTGTAATAAACTGATGCAATTTTTGATTCAAGGTTAAATTTTCTCAGTGTATACAGGAATAAAATGGAGGAAGATCTAAGATTCTAATATGATTATAAATAATAATGAGTATATTATGATTACGCTGATTACCATTAATGATAGAGTAATGAATAGGGTTAGGGTTGATCTGATCCCCGTCTTTGGCCGACACTGTGAATATTTCCGAGCCCTGAACACATGAAGGGTAAATAAAGGTCAGATTTCTTTACTATTACACATAACACTTTATTATTCCTACTGTTGAACTGAATTTTACTATTATTACCCTACGTTTAAGACAAATTTGACTCCATCTTGTAGTTCTAGATTCTAGTAGACGAACACATTCACTAGTGGCTGGTAAAGAACGTAGCTGGATGTACATTACATTGATTTATCTTTTTATTGGGTATTATGTATGTATGTGTATATATATGTATATATATATATATATAACATTATAATGTTTTAAGTGGAAGAAGAAGAAGTTCATCATACGTACAGGCTCAGATACTTCGTAAACGTATCCGAAATACGGTGTTCCAACAAAATTAGGAGGCGAGTCCTGGGCATCGAGAACGTTGATGGTGACGGTGGCTGATGATGTCATCACCTGGTGTTTTCCGTTATATTTACCTCCACCATCCTGAACACATCACAACAACAGAGCTCCAGATGAAAACTGCTAACTGATTATTATTATTATTATTATTATTATTATTATTATTATTCCTCTTACGCCACAACAACTTACCAAAGATTACAATATTTATTTATTAAAGAATGACACGTCATACTTTTTTTATCCGTTTGTAGTTACTTTTAACATTGAACATCTGCAAAACAAGTCAGTTCCTGTTCTCACTTACGCTACTGCAGCTATAAACACCATCCCTTCACATCCCTCTCTTTATTCTCTCTCCTTATTCCCTCTCTTTATTCTCTCTCCTTATTCCCTCTCTTTATTCTCTCTCTCTTTATTCTCTCTCCTTATTCTCTCTCTCTTTATTCTCTCTCTCTTTATTCTCTCTCTTTATTCTCTCTCTCTTTATTCTCTCTCTTTATTCTCTCTCTTTATTCCCTCTCTTTATTCTCTCTCTCTCTATTCTCTCTCCTTATTCCCTCTCTTTATTCTCTCTCTCTTTATTCTCTCTCCTTATTCCCTCTCTTTATTCTCTCTCTCTTTATTCTCTCTCCTTATTCTCTCTCTCTTTATTCTCTCTCTCTTTATTCTCTCTCCTTATTCCCTCTCTTTATTCTCTCTCTCTTTATTCTCTCTCCTTATTCTCTCTCTCTTTATTCTCTCTCCTTATTCTCTCTCTTTATTCCCTCTTTATTCTCTCTCCTTATTCTCTCTCTTTATTCTCTCTCTTTATTCTCTGTCTTTATTCCCTCTTTATTCTCTCTCTTTATTCTCTCTCTTTATTCTCTGTCTTTATTCCCTCTTTATTCTCTCTCTTTATTCTCTCTCTCTATTCCCTCTCTTTATTCCCTCTCTTTATCCTCTAGCTTTATTCTCTCTCTCTTTATTCTCTCTCTTTATTCTCTCTCTTTATTCTCTCTCTTTATTCTCTCTCTCTTTATTCCCTCTCTTTATTCTCTCTCTTTATTCTCTCTCCTTATTCTCTCTCTTTATTCCCTCTCTTTATTCTCTCTCTTTATTCTCTCTCTTTATTCTCTCTCTTTATTCCCTCTCTTTATTCTCTCTCTCTTTATTCTCTCTCTTTATTCCCTCTCTTTATTCTCTCTCTCTATTCCCTCTCTTTATTCTCTCTCTTTATTCTCTCTCTTTATTCTCTCTCTCTTTATTCTCTCTCTCTATTCCCTCTCTTTATTCTCTCTCTCTTTATTCTCTCTCTTTATTCTCTCTCTCTTTATTCTCTCTCTCTATTCCCTCTCTTTATTCTCTCTCTCTTTATTCTCTCTCTTTATTCTCTCTCTCTTTATTCTCTCTCTCTATTCCCTCTCTTTATTCTCTCTCTCTTTATTCTCTCTCTTTATTCTCTCTCTCTATTCCCTCTCTTTATTCTCTCTCTCTTTATTCTCTCTCTTTATTCTCTCTCTCTTTATTCTCTCTCTCTATTCCCTCTCTTTATTCTCTCTCTCTTTATTCTCTCTCTTTATTCTCTCTCTCTTTATTCTCTCTCTTTATTCTCTCTCTCTTTATTCTCTCTCTTTATTCTCTCTCTTTATTCTCTCTCTCTTTATTCCCTCTCTTTATTCTCTCTCTCTTTATTCCCTCTCTTTATTCCCTCTCTTTATTCCCTCTCTCTTTATTCCCTCTCTTTATTCCCTCTCTCTTTATTCCCTCTCTTTATTCCCTCTCTCTCTATTCCCTCTCTTTATTCCCTCTCTATTCTCTCTCTCTTTATTCTCCCTCTCTTTATTCCCTCTCTCTTTATTCTCTCTCTTTATTCTCTCTCTTTATTCTCTCTCTTTATTCTCTC
>NC_071267.1:27969886-27994886 GCF_023375685.1 Ictalurus furcatus | reverse complement strand
ATAAATTTACATACCCCTTATTGAATCTGCAAAATGTTAATAATTGAAAAGGAATCATTAAAATTGCATTATTTTTTATGTAGTCCTGCCCTGAAGGAGCTATTTCACATAACAGATGTTTACATATAGAACACAAGACACAATTTACACAAATGAACCAGTTCAAAAGTTTACACACCCTTGATTCTTAATACCGTGTGTCGTTAACTGGATGATCCACGACGTGATGTGTTTATGTTCTGTGAGAGTTCTTCACGAGTCCCTCGTTCGTCCTGAGCAGTTAAACCGCCCACGGTTCTTCAGAAAAATCCTCCAGGTCCTGCACATTCTTTACTTTTCCGGCATCTTCTACATATCTGAGATCTTTCCAACAGCGACTGTATGATGTTCAGATCAGTCTTTTCACACCGAGGACGACTGAGGGACTCGTACACAACTATTACAGACGGTGCAAACGCTCACTGATGCTCAAGAAGACAACACAATACATTAAGATCCAGGGGGGTGTAAACTTTTAAACAGGATGATCGGATTTTTCTGAAGAACAGTGGGTAGGACAAACAAGGGGCTCTATTACCATTTTGCAGATTCTGCAAGGGGTGTGTAAATTTATGAGCACTGAGAACTGTATATTTGCTTTATGTTGTTCATTTCACTAAACACACAGTAAAATAGCAAAGAATTTCTATATAATTGTCAACTTTATTGTCTTTCACTTTACAACTGTGAACTTCCTACCATTTCCTTTCCAAACGTAGCCGTGATGAAAGCTCTGTTCTCTAGCCCCGCCCCTTTAGCTTTAAGGTATGAATGCACAGATAATCAGTCTATCAGGTGAAGTGTTTCAGTATAGCATGAAGTTAAGAATATAAGGTTTCTGACCTCAGGGACGTTGACGATGTAGGGCAGGCTGAGAAACTCAGGCTTTTCATCGTTAGCATCTGAGACAAACACACGCACTTTCTCCACCACCTGAGGAAATAAAAACAAACTGCATCTCAGACATCGGCCCTGCAGTGACCTTTATTACACTGTGGAGAGAGCAATACTCAAACACACAGAATTTAAATATGGAAATTATTGCTCTGTAACATACACAGTGTAATTGTAAAGCCCAGGTCAGTTAATCACTGTCTTTACGTTACAGGAATGTCTCCAGGTAGTTAGCTAGCTAATGTCAACACTAGCCTGTAGCAATAGCAGCCATGTTTGTGATCAAGGTTTAGACACAACACTGCACTGACTTCACTATTAAACTTTCTAAATTTTAAAAAGACCTCACAGAGACTTACAATAAGCCCATTTTCAGTACCATAAAATGCTATTTCAAAACATTAGAGCTCCATAAGTCAAATTAAATAAAGATAAATCCTTAAAAAAAAACCTCAACATCTGTCATAAATAGTGGAATGCAACATCTGTCCAGCAGTGTTACCTTATTCCTGCCATCAGTGATGCTGACCAACACCACAATTTCATTTTCAACCTGGACATGAAACAAAAAAACATCATAAAGACCAAACGTGTTGGAGTATATTACGTGTTGGAGTATAGTACGTGTTGGAGTATAGTACGTGTTGGAGTATAGTACGTGTTGGAGTACAGTACGTGTTGGAGTACAGTACGTGTTGGAATATAGTACGTGTTGGAGTATAGTACGTGTTGGAGTACAGTACGTGTTGGAATACAGTACGTGTTGGAGTATAGTACATGTTGGAATATAGTACATGTTGGAGTATAGTACATGTTGGAATATAGTACATGTTGGAGTATAGTACATGTTGGAATATAGTACATGTTGGAGTATAGTACGTGTTGGAGTATAGTACACATTAGAGTATAGTACGTGTTGGAGTATATTACATGTTGGAGTATAGTACGTGTTGGAGTATATTACGTGTTGGAGTATAGTACGTGTTGGAGTATATTACATGTTGGAGTATAGTACGTGTTGGAGTATATTACGTGTTGGAGTATAGTACGTGTTGGAGTATAGTACGTGTTGGAGTATAGTACGTGTTGGAGTATAGTACACATTAGAGTATAGTACGTGTTGGAGTATATTACATGTTGGAGTATATTACGTGTTGGAGTATATTACGTGTTGGAGTATAGTACGTGTTGGAGTATATTACGTGTTGGAGTATAGTACGTGTTGGAGTATATTACGTGTTGGAGTATAGTACGTGTTGGAGTATAGTACATGTTGGAGTATAGTACGTGTTGGAGTATAGTACACATTAGAGTATAGTACGTGTTGGAGTATATTACATGTTGGAGTATAGTACGTGTTGGAGTATATTACGTGTTGGAGTATAGTACGTGTTGGAGTATAGTACATGTTGGAGTATAGTACGTGTTGGAGTATAGTACACATTAGAGTATAGTACGTGTTGGAGTATATTACATGTTGGAGTATAGTACGTGTTGGAGTATAGTACGTGTTGGAGTATAGTACATGTTGGAGTATAGTACGTGTTGGAGTATAGTACGTGTTGGAGTATAGTACGTGTTGGAGTATAGTACATGTTGGAGTATAGTACGTGTTGGAGTATAGTACACATTAGAGTATAGTACGTGTTGGAGTATATTACATGTTGGAGTATAGTACGTGTTGGAGTATAGTACGTGTTGGAGTATAGTACATGTTGGAGTATAGTACGTGTTGGAGTATATTACGTGTTGGAGTATAGTACGTGTTGGAGTATAGTACGTGTTGGAGTATAGTACATGTTGGAGTATAGTACGTGTTGGAGTATAGTACACATTAGAGTATAGTACGTGTTGGAGTATATTACACGTTGGAGTATAGTACGTGTTGGAGTATATTACGTGTTGGAGTATATTAC
Organism: Ictalurus furcatus; assembly: GCF_023375685.1. Taxonomy (NCBI): domain Eukaryota; kingdom Metazoa; phylum Chordata; class Actinopteri; order Siluriformes; family Ictaluridae; genus Ictalurus; species Ictalurus furcatus. The sequence continues at coordinate 27,992,037 of NC_071267.1, read as the reverse complement.
GTGTTGGAGTATAGTACGTGTTGGAGTATATTACGTGTTGGAGTATAGTACGTGTTGGAGTATAGTACGTGTTGGAGTATAGTACATGTTGGAGTATAGTACGTGTTGGAGTATAGTACACATTAGAGTATAGTACGTGTTGGAGTATATTACGTGTTGGAGTATAGTACGTGTTGGAGTATATTACGTGTTGGAGTATAGTACATGTTGGAGTATAGTACGTGTTGGAGTATAGTACACATTAGAGTATAGTACGTGTTGGAGTATATTACATGTTGGAGTATAGTACGTGTTGGAGTATATTACGTGTTGGAGTATAGTACGTGTTGGAGTATAGTACGTGTTGGAGTATAGTACATGTTGGAGTATAGTACGTGTTGGAGTATAGTACGTGTTGGAGTATAGTACGTGTTGGAGTATAGTACATGTTGGAGTATAGTACGTGTTGGAGTATAGTACATGCTTTAGTACTTTTCACATAGTACAAGTTATAATATTATATGTTGCATAGTATAGTATAGTGAGACATGTAGTATATGTCAACATGCACTTTACTGAGAACTGTACTGTACTGACATATACTAAAGTAAAATAGGGGAAAAAAAAGTACAATAACCTGGTTGCATAAGTATGCACACCCCTAATCTAATACTTTGTTGAAGCACCTTTTGATTTTATTACTTGGGCGGCTGTGGATCAGGTGGTAGAGCGGCTTGTCCACTAATCGTAGGATTGGGGTTCGATTCCTGGTCCACGTGACTCCACATACTGAAGTGTCCTTGGGCAAGACACTGAACCCCAAGTTGCTCCCGATGGCAAGTTAGCGCCTTGTGTGGCAGCTCTGCTACCGTTGGTGTGTGTGTGTGAGAGAATGGGTGAATGAGACACAGTGTAGAGCGCTTTGGATAAAAGCTCTATATAAGTGCGCCATTTACCATTTATTACACCACTCAATCTTTTTGGCTGAGTCTATCAGCGTGGCACATTTTGACTTGGTAATATTTTTCTACTCTTTCTTTCAAAAACATTCTAAATCCATCAAACTGTGAGGGTATCTCCTGCGCACAGCATGCTTCAGGTCACCCTACAGATTTGTAGCTGTTTTCAGGTCTGGGCTCGGGCCAGGTCATTCAATAACATTGATCTTCTTCTGGTTAAGCCGTTCCTTCATTGATTTGGATGTGTGCTTCGGGTCGTGCTGAAAGGTGAAGTTCCGTTTCATCTTTAGCTTACTAGCAGACACCTGGAGGTTTTGCACTAAAGAACCGACTGGTATTTATAGCTGTTCATGATTCCTTCCACCTTGTGTGGAAGAAAAGCAGCACGAACGCATGATGCCGCCACCACCGGGCTTCACCGTGGGGATGGTGTTGTTTTGAAGATGTGCTTCTTTTTGCACCAAACATACCTTTTGGAATGATGGAATTATTATACCTTTTGGAGTTTTTCTCATCAGACTATAACACATAGTTGAGCTTTTTGTGAGAAAGGTGGCTTCAGTCTAGCCGCCCTACCCCATATCCCAGCTAATCTTCCCAGACATGTGAAGAATACAAGAGATTGTTGTCACATGCAGAGAGTACTCAGTACTCGTCAGATGTTCCTGCAGCTCCTTTACTGTTGCCGTAGGTCTCTCGACAGCCTCCCTGGTAAGTTTTTGTCTTGTCTGTTTATACATTTTTGAGGGACGTACTGTTTTTCGTGATGTCACCGTGGTGCTCCATTTTCTCCACATGTTGATGATGGCCTTCCATGGTACAGCTAATTTTTGGAAATTCTTTTATAACCCTTTGCTCTCTCGATCAATATCTTTCGACAAGTGAGATACCGTTCATGCTTGATGAGCTCTTTGGCTCCAGCAGTCGGATGAAACCAAGAAGATGCGAAGAAACTCCTACAGAAACAGCCGGGCTTCATTTAGGGTTCATCAGAATAATTTCATTGATCACGGTTGTATGATAATTACTTTTGGACATGAGATTGAGTGTGATTGGTTGATTCTGGACACAGCCACACCCCCAATTATAAAAGGGTGTGAACACTTACACAACCAGATTTTTTTTCCTATTTTTCCCTAAAATGTTTCTGATTGTTTTTCACTTCATTTCTATACGTCGTAATTTCACACTGAGCGTGGGAAAAGTTCTGACATGATTTATCTTACTTTTACATCCCAAAAACCTGCCATTTTAACAGGGGTGTGTAGACTTTTTATATCTATCGTATGTGAGTATAGTCCATGTTGGAGCGCAGCACATATCTGAGTACAGAATGTATGTTTGATGTATGTTTGATGTATGTTAGTTTTATATCTGAGTCTCACCTCTCGGTCCAGTTCCTGGATCAGAGTGACTCGTCCTGATTTGGGCTCGACCCGGAAGTACTCTTTAGAGCCGTTCTCAAAGCTAATATCGTACCAGACCTCGTCTCCCTCCGGGTCTGTCCCATTCAGAATGAACACCTGAGATCCTAAAGCACACACACACACACACACACACACACGCACAGAAACCAACACTTTTACACTCAATACACACATATATGTTGGTGTGTTGTTGTTTGACGTAATAAACTCATCAACACCTTGCTTTCCATCTGCACTTCATCAGTGTGTCGGCTGGAGACTGAAATCAGCTACCGAGAGCGAACACACACTACCTTCTCATGTTCTTGTGAGATGGACTGAGGTGATTAGCACTCGGTGTGAAAGCCGCATGATTTCGTCACCAGAACGTGATCCCAGTCTGGGTCGAATCGAGCCGGAAAACGTACGGCGTAAAGCCGTCTTTAGGTTAATATAACGCTATCTAGAGAGAAATGGCATACTCGGTGATTTTCATTGAAAGTCATTTACTTTAATTAAGTTTAATTAGGACTTTAATTTAGCTCACACACTGCAAAGAAGGACAGAACCTTCACAAAGCAGCTGATGGCAATGTGCATATTGGAGAACACGCTGTAAAATCTACAAAGAAATAAATTTTTCTTTGATTAAAATCATTCGAGTTTAGAGACTAAAATCGCTGCTGTGTTTCATCACCTACATCTAAACTAAAATGAACAATAACCAACTGACTGAAATACACTACAACTAAAACAAATGTAATGTTTAAAAGCGTTTTCTAAAACTAGAGCAAAATTCAACGTTGCTGCTAAAGTTAGGACTTATTTCGATGGATATTTTTTCTCGCTGTTATTCATTTTAACGTTGCTGAAGTAAGAACTCTTCGTTCTTATGTTGTGAACTTTAACACTGCTACAGAACACTGTTAATCTCTCATTTTTCAGCTTACAATTCATTACAAATTCTCCAAGTACCATACGGCTGTTGACACGTTCTAGGTTTCTGAAGATAAAACAAAGTGTTTTGCAGCTCATGTACAAGACGTGAGAACGAGACACAGGGAAGTGTTGTTACATGGATTAGGGAGTGATCGGCCTCGTTATAACCCTCATACATGACTGACACAACGATAATCCATTAGCATACGGCTAATCTTAGGGTAAATGATTAACCCTGTAATACAGAGTGTGTATCCATGAGTGTGTATGAAGAATACATGTGTCCCTCACCCACTGGTGTGTCTTCAGAGATGCTAAACAACGCCATGTTCCCATTGTCATGGAAATACGGTGCAAAGTCCGACAGTCCTGAGAAGAAAAACATATATACTTTATTCTCGGTATGGAACCATGAGAACTGAGAGAAAAACACAGAAGAATGAGTACACACACAGTTCTCCTCTATTCAAGTTATTAAACAGAACCAGACCTCCACAGGTCCTACAGCCTCATTCGTATTCATGATAACGATGAGTGTAAAAGCACTTTTGGCACCACTGGGAACACCGCGAGTTCCTCATTATGCCTTATGGTCTAGCTAATCCTGGGGTTCATCAACGAAGGTCGTCTCAACACTTCGCTAAGTCACACAATTATCCACCTTTATACCACGGCGCTTCTGAATTTTTCCCACATCTTCAGGACAGACGAGTTTACGCCGGTTTTCTTTGCGGTTTCTCGGTAACAGAAGATGACAAGGTGCGATTTTTATCTTATTAGAGCAGGAACTAACTTGTTTCCACAACATTACATGTAACTATAAACGGATAAATAACATCATATATACTTCAATAAATAAAAATTGTAATTTGTGTGTTTCTTTCACAAAATAAAACAATTACGATTTTCACTCTAGTGGGTTCTGAGAGAATATCAGCACAGTGTGAGGCTCCTTAATTCGCATCACAAATGTGGCGAACCTTCACCAGTCACTGTAGAGCCTTCATAGACCAGTCACTGTAGAGCCTTCATAGACCAGTCCAACAGCCCAGACCAATCACTGTAGAGCATTCATAGACCAGTCCAACAGCCCAGACCAATCACTGTAGAGCATTCATAGACCAGTCCAACAGCCCAGACCAGTCACTGTAGAGCCTTCATAGACCAGTCACTGTAGAGCCTTCATAGACCAGTCACTGTAGAGCATTCATAGACCAGTCCAACAGTCTAGACCAGTCACTGTAGAGCATTCATAGACCAGTCCAACAGTCTAGACCAGTCACTGTAGAGCATTCATAGACCAGTAACTGTGGAACCTTCAAAGACCAGTCCAACAGTCCAGACCAATCACTGTAGAGCCTTCATAGACCAGGACCAGTCACTGTAAGCCTTCATAGACCAGTCACTGTAGAGCCTTCATAGACCAGTCCAACAGTCCAGACCAATCACTGTAGAGCATTCATAGACCAGGACCAGTCACTGTAGAGCCTTCATAGACCAGTCACTGTAGAGCCTTCATAGACCAGTCACTAGTCTATGAACCTCACTTTGGACTACCACCAGAAGACAAACGCACAGTGAGAACAGGCTAGTCCAGAACATGAGAGATTCCTAAAAACGTCCTACCTCACCCTCTTCCAGCGTATCTTCCAGAGATATCAGCCATCTTTCAACTGCAAGAACAGCAGACAGATAGACACCAGGTCCTATGGTAGTGTGTTACTTCTATCGGTTTAGCAGAGGAGCTGCTGTCTGTCTGTCTGTCTGTCTGTCTGTCTGTTTGTCTGTGTAGGGCTCTTGGGCTGCTACAGAAGACAAAAGCATCACATGGGCTGTCACAATAGTGAGCTTTCTGAGATCCAATCAAGTGATTGGATGTGGCTTTCCGCCTGAGACCGAAACCTTCTGTAAGATCACCTCCCAAAAAGTAGACCTTTTCAAATGAGTTATCAATTTGATCATAAAAGCAACCTGTATCTTCATTATCAAGCCAGTGGCTCCTTGTTCTGTGGATGATGTGGTGGCTGTGATGGAAGACTTCAGTATCTGGTGGACTTGAGGAGCAGTGTTGGATCCCAGGGTGAGCAAGGAGTTCCTCTGCAGTTCCCCTTATCCAGGAAGCAGAGGTGCAGTACTTTCAGGTCCCTGACCAGGTTTCCATCTCTCCAGCTTGTACATCTACTTACAAACTTCCTGTCTGTCTTTATATTTACACTACACTGTCAGTCGTTCCTTAGAAACCAGCCTTTTCTTCTGTTTTCATCTACAGTGAGGGAAAAAAGTATTTGATCCCCTGCTGATTTTGTACGTTTGCCCACTGACAAAGAAATGATCAGTCTATAATTTTAATGGTAGTTGTATTTGAACAGTGAGAGACAGAATAACAACAAAAAAATCCAGAAAAACGCATGTCAAAAATTTTATAAATTAATTTGCATTTTAATGAGGGAAAAAAGTATTTGACCCCCTCTCAATCAGAAAGATTTCTGGCTCCCAGGTGTCTTTTATACAGGTAACGAGCTGAGATTAGGAGCACACTCTTAAAGGGAGTGCTCCTAATATCAGTTTGTTACCTGTATAAAAGACACCTGTCCACAGAAGCAATCAATCAGTCATATTCCAAACTCTCCACCATGGCCAAGACCAAAGAGCTCTCCAAGGATGTCAGGGACAAGACTGTAGACCTACACAAGTCTGGAATGGGCTACAAGACCATTGCAAAGCAGCTTGGTGAGAAGGGGACAACAGTTGGTGCGATTATTCGCAAATGGAAGAAGCACAAAAGAACTGTCAATCTCCCTCGGCCTGGGGTTCCATGCAAGATCTCACCTCGTGGAGTTGCATTGATCATGAGAACAGTGAGGAATCAGCCCAGAACTATACGGGACGATCTTGTCAATGATCTCAAGGCAGCTGGGACCATAGTCACCAAGAAAACAATTGGTAACACACTACGCCGTGAAGGACTGAAATCCTGCAGCGCGCGCAAGGTCCGCTGCTCAAGAAAACACATATACATGCCCGTCTGAAGTTTGCCAATGAACATCTGAATGATTCTGAGGACAACTGGGTGAAAGCGTTGAGGTCAGATGAGACCAAAATGGAGCTCTTTGGCATCAACTCAACTCGCCGTGTTTGGAGGAGGAGGAATGCTGCCTATGACCCCTGGAACACCATCCCCACCGTCAAACATGGAGGTGGAAACATTATGCTTTGGGGTTTTTTTTCTGCTAAGGGGACAGGACAACTTCACCGCATCAAAGGGACGATGGACGGGGCCATGTACCGTCAAATCTTGGGTGAAAACCTCCTTCCCTCAGACAGGGCATTGAAAATGGGTCATGGATGGATATTCCAGCATGACAATGACCCAAAACACATGGCCAAGGCAACAAAGGAGTGGCTCAAGAAGAAGCACATTAAGGTCCTGGAGTGACCTAGGCAGTCTCCAGACCTTAATCCCATAGAAAATCTGTGGAGAGAGCTGAAGGTTCGAGTTGCCAAACGTCAGCCTCGAAACCTTAATGATTTGGAGAAGATCTGCAAAGAGGAGTGGGACAAAATCCCTCCTGAGATGTGTGCAAACCTGGTGGCCAACTACAAGAAACGTCTGACCTCTGTGATTGCCAACAAGGGTTTTTAAACCAAGTACTAAGTCATGTTTTGCAGAGGGGTCAAATACTTATTTCCCTCATTAAAATGCAAATCAATTTATAACATTTTTGATGTGCGTTTTTCTGGATTTTTTTGTTGTTATTCTGTCTCTCACTGTTCAAATAAATCTACCATTAAAGTTATAGACTGATCATTTCTTTGTCAGTGGGTAAACATACAAAATCAGCAGGGGATCAAATACTTTTTTCCCTCACTGTAGTCATCATTATGGACCTTGTTATGGATCTCAATCCTACACTCAACCCTTTCTTTCTCTTTTTCCACAACTGCAGCTCAGGTATCCACCTAATCCACCGGGAATATGGATGCTTTTTTAAAAAAAAAACAACAAAAAAAAAAACACGACGCCATCTATGTTTTTGCTCACATTCGAGTTTACGAAAGTTTTTAAAAAAGAACAACTTTTCACAAAAAGTGGTGAGTGCTGTCGAGATCTCAGGTGGCGTTGCAAACGGAAAAAAACAAACATGGAGGACAACGTGCAGGTGAAAAAACGAGTCTAGTTTGTAAGTGAATATTTGAGATTAACATTTCTGGACTGAAAATATCTCCTCGTTAATGTACCAGCTAAAATAACAGTGTGTGTGTGTGTGTGTGTGTGTGTGTGTGTGTGTTCACACTGATCTTTACTTCACCTTCATTACTGATAATAAGAACCCTAATCTAGAGAACACGCAGCTGTAGGCAAGTGAGTTAGCTGATACCTGATCGGCGGTTGCTATGGTTACAGCGTGCACATCACGTGAGCCGCTTTTTTTCATATCAGCACAAAAAACGAACAAACAAACAAACAAACAAAAAAACAAAACGCTCCAGCCAGCAATTTTCCAAAAACACCCCCAAAGAACCCATGATGTGTAGCTGGATTTCAGGATTTCAGGATTTCAGGAATTCAGGAATTCTTGAACGTTTATTATCTCAGTATAGATTCATTAGCCATTTAAATATCAGGCTTATTGTTATTATTACTACTATGTCTTCAATATTATTTTTGGCTTCGTACCGGCTATTAGAGATTTTTATTTGTGTACTTTCCACTCACAGAACACATTTTAATTAAATAATAATCATATTAATAATAATTCAGTACTATACTAGAACCCAGACTCCACTGTGAGAACCGGGTCAGTACTGCATCACTTTACCCTTTATGTCTGTTTTTCTTTGACCTTGCAGAGACATTGAATACTTTACAATACAATAAGCACTACAACCATATGAGAGCGTAACGGTCCCGAACTGAGAGCCTTCATGAGAATATTCATACACACAAACATCATCTCTACATCATGATTAGTGGAGTAGTGCTGTTTAACCGGCCGGTGAAATCATCACATTATAATACGTTTATTCTAAAACCGAGAGACAGAAATCAGTTCGTGACTCACGTGCTTCAGGAGGCATGTAGCAAGGGTGGAGAAGAAGAAGAGGAAAAAAGAATATGTTAAAAGAAAGCACACACACACACACACACACACACACACACAGTTGAATTAACCCCCAACATGTGAATATGAATCAGACAGCGTCGAATGAACACGTATCGGTTATTTATTAATTATCATAAAGTCTTCTTTTCTAATGTTGAATTAACACCTCGAATGACTCACACAGAGTTAATTCAGTACATAAAGAATAGAATTATCCAAACAGTGCTGAAATTACTTCCTGGTTATTTATTCACAATGCACACTTTACTGATCGAACTGAACGAGCTTTTACTAGGTCCAATTATCACATTAGTATTATCACATTAATATGATCACATTAATATTATCACATTAATATGATCACATTAATATGATCACATTAATATTATCACATTAATATGATCACATTAATATGATCACATTAATATTATCACATTAATATGATCACATTAATATTATCACATTAATATTATCACATTAATATTATCACATTAATATGATCACATTAATATGATCACATTAGTATTAATTAATCATACAGTGTAGAATTAACACCTCGAATTATCAATACAGTGTTGAATTAACACGTAAGACTTTAATTTTTTGCTTTATGTAATTGTTCATGTTATAGTCACCACGCTCGTGTTCATGGTCCTGTACAGTGTCGAATTAATTCAGTGATGTATTCTACACCAGTGTTGAGTTTACTGAAAATAAATCTCTGTCATTTTATTTAACTCCATCAGGTAACACACACACACACACACACACACACACACACAGAGAGAGACCTTGTGAGCGTTGTAGTTGATAATTCCACACGGTGAGGGATTTCTCAGTGCGATTACCGGATTAACGTCGCACTCTCAGTTCCACACGAACACGCAAACCTTTACCATTTCAGACTATCAAATAGTTTATGAAGTAAGTGTGTACTCACCCGGACCGGTGTTCAGTACGAGGAGGACGAGGACGCACAGACGATGTGTGTGTGCACTCTTCATCCCGAGGCGCGCACGTGTGTGTGTGTGTGTGTGTGTGTGTGTGAGGATCATACAGAGACACGGAGAGATTCTGGAGATGTCTTGGAGCCAGCCGAGAGTGAGGAGTGTGACACACATACACACACACACACTAATCTGCTGACGTCTCTTCCTTCTACTCTGGGGCTCTTCACACTGTGTGTATATAAATATATATATAAATATACACACAGACACACACGCCATCCAATTATTATTAGGAACACCTAATAAACCACAGTAAGTGCCAGTTTTGGGGTGGAAACGCCTCGTTGAGGAGAGAGGTCAGAGGAAAATGGCCAGATGGGTTCGAGCAGGAAGTCTATAGTAACTCATATAATCACTCTTTACATCCGTGGTGAGCAGAAAAGCATCTCAGAACGCACAACATCCAGTCTCGAGGTGGATGAGCTTCAACAGCAGAACAACACATCGGGTTCCACTCCTGTCAGCCAAGAACAGGAATCTGAGGCGATCGAGGGCACAGACTCTGCTAAACTGTCCAGTCTGGGTGATTCTGTGCTCATGATTGCCTCAGATCCACCTGATTGCTTGAAGACATGCTTTTCTGCTCAGCACGGTTGTAAAGAGTGTTTTTTTAGTTACTGTGGACTTCCTGTCAGCTCAGACCAGTCTGATCCTTCTCCTCTGATCTCTCTCATCAGCAAGGTGTTTCAGCCTGCAGACGCTCTGCTCACAGGATGTTTTTTCGCACCACTCTGTGTAAACTCCAGACGCTGCTGTGTGTGAAAACCCCAGGAGATCAGCAGTTTCTGAAATACTCAGACCAGCCCGTCTGATTCCAACAACAACTACATATGTATTATTATTATTATTATTATTATTATTATTATTATTATTAATGTTTCTTTTATTAGTAGTAGTCATTTATTGTTGCTTGGATCATTGCATATATAATACATAAATGATTACTTTTCATAAGTATGCATAACTTGTTCTTATTAATAAAGTATTTGTGTGCTTCGATCATTCATTATTATTATAAATCTAATATTTTATTATGAAATTTAAGTGAAAGTACAGTGTGAGCACATTGATATATTAATGACGGTTATAAGAAGAAACATGTCGAGGTGCATAAACTTTTGCTCGCTCTGCATGAATGAATCACCTTGTGAAATTTCCTTGTGAATATGACGGCACTGTGGATCTCAGGTCAGTCTCCTGTGTGTGTGTGTGTGTGTGTGTTTTCCTTTGATGTTTCACAGGTGTAAAAATAACGAACGTGTGACGCAGGACAATGACGCACTCTCACGAAGTGAGAAAACGGCCAATCACGTTCCCTCCTTACTTCCTGAAATACACAGAGTCACCGGGAGGAACAGGGGCTCGCGGCGAGGAAGAGAGGAGGTGAGCCGGAAAGTGCATCAGGATTGAAAAGTGACTTACACAGAAAATAGTGTTATTAGTGGATATATTGGTGCATAAGTGGTCATTACTGTGTAATAAAGCAGTTATAACTTGTTGATAGTGTGTTGTAAACTCACGTCTACAACATACTATCAACACTATCAGTAATATTTTTAGAGTTTTGGACCTTTATGTAAAGTAGGAATGATTTTATGAAGATGGACTCTAAAAATTACTTTAATCAAATAGCTTTAATCAAATCAGTTAATTACGTTTAAACATATTTAACGTACAGGTTTCATACGTAAAGAATTTTTGAGAGAAGTTTTGAGAGAATTAATTTTGATAGAGCAAAACCCACTACAGTGGAGGGAAACTAGCAAAGCTTCTCTGCAAGCTAGCAAAACATTCCTACAAAACTAGCAAATCTTCAAAGCAAATTAGCAAAACATTCCTACAAAACTTTTACACAAACTAGCAAAACTTCGACATAAACTAGGAAAACTTTCCTACCAAACTTTTACACAAACTAGCAAAGCTTCGACATAAACTAGCAAAAACTTTTACACAAAATAGCAAAACTTCAAAGCAGACTACCAACATTTTCCTACAAACTAGCAAAAAGTCCTCATAAACTAGCAAAATAGCAGAGCTTCAACATAAACCAGCAAAGCTTTCACCCAAACAAGAGCGAGTGAGAAGGGAGAGAAGAGGTTTTCTTCCAGGATTGTTCTGTATTTGTCTCCACCCAAGTTCTGGCCAAGTTCTCGCCACTCTTCCATAACGTTCCTGTGAACATCATCTCCCGTCTGAGCTGTGGATCTCTCCAGCTCCTTCACAGTTCCCCTTGGCCTCTCAGCTGCTTCTCTGACCAATCAGACGGTCTCCACCGAGGCAGACTCGTGGCTGTTTCACGTGCTTTACGTTCTGTTAACACTGTTTAACGCTACACAATGTGGAAGTTCAGGTGAGGATAAGGAGCCGGTTTAACAAACACAGCCGTAAAAACACTCTGTATAACGATGCTGTAATTACTCATTATAATCGGGGCAGTGATGCAGAGCTCCAGCATTCATATCAGCCTTCAAACAAATATTCATCTTCATAAAGTCCTCATTCACAACTTTATACATTACAAATTCTGCTAAAATACCATTTACCTCTTTTGAGTGACCAATAACTGAAAAAAATCCCTTTTTTATATAGAGATATAAGCTGCTGTTCCGTTGAGTTGCTCATCTTTCTTGACGTTGCGTAATCATGGTACAGCGTGCCCACTGCCCCTTTTACGTCCATACAGTTATTATTGCACCGTAGTGCTAGCTAATAAAGGCCCACTGGGGCACGAGTCCCACTGCCCCATGCTCGCTGTAGTGAAGGGGCAGCAAACAGGACAGGAAATGACCAGGTTGCCAGATTGCAATAATTTAAAAAATATTTAGATGTCACCAAGATCTTGTTGGGTAAAATAATCAGTATTACATTTAATATATTTCTGCAAAAAAAGACAAAGTGTAAGTGCAGACAGTGTGTCTGTGATGTACAGAACCATTTCTGAGAGATATATTGCAGTCAGAGGGAAAGGGGGATTGTGGAGTGGATAATGTCTGTACATTATCTTATTTCCCAGCGTAAGCTCATAATGCTTTGATAAAGTGTCAGTGATGTTGTTTTTCCATAAGTAGATTAGGTTATAAATGTGGGCGGGGCGTCATTCGCCCATCAGCTCATGCACAAAATGCTGAAAATGTTCATGGTGGCTCTGATAGAAAGGAGCCAGAACACACAGAGCATCACAGCTTGCTGTGTATGGAGCTGCGTAGCTGCAGAGCGGTCAGAGCGTCCATGCTGAACCCTGTACACCTCCGAAACTCCTACAATGAGCATGCGAGCATCAGAACTGGATCATGGAGCAATGGAAGAAGGTGGTCTGGTCTGATGAATCACGTTTTCTTTTACACCATGTGGAGGCGCTTACCTGGGGAACAGATGGAACCAGGATGCACTATGTGAAGAAGGCGAGCTGGTGGAGGCAGTGTGATGCTCTGGGCAATGTTCTGCTGGGAAACCTCGGGTCCTGCATTCATGTGGATGTTACTTTGACACGTAGCACCTACCTAAACACTGTCGCAGACCGAGTACACCTCTTCATGGCCACAGTATACCCTAACGTCAGTGTCCTCTTTCAGCAGGATAACGCTCCCTGACACACTGCACACACTGTTCAGGAACGGTTTGAGGAACACGACAAAGAGTTCACGGTGTTGACTCGACCTCCGAATTCCCCAGATCTCGATCCGATCCAGCGTCTGTGGGACGTCCCGGACAAACAAGTCCGATCCACGGAGTCCCGACCTCACAACTTACAGGACTTAAAGGATCTGCTGCTGACGTCTTGGTCCCAGACACCACAGCACACCTTCAGAGGTCTTGTGGAGTCCAGGCCTCGACGGGTCCGAGCTGTTTTGGTGGGACAAGGAGAGGAGGACCTACACGATAGTAATCCGGTGGTTTTAATGTTATGGCTGATGGTTGTATATTATTATTATTAATGAATATGGAATGACTGCTGGAGGAGCAGGGCTTCTGAAGCAGGACCTTGGAAGATCATTGCCATATCAACGCTTGTCTTTCCACGCGAGCGGCTGTTGGATACGAGTGATGCATGTTTACCTCAGAACAGTGAAGAGTCAGTGTTACAGATCTAACAGGTGAACATGTCTGTATGCTGATTGACCTAAACGTGTGTATATACACAGCGGAACTCATTTAAAGGTAGGAAGTCCTGCTGTGTTAACTGCGGATGCTCTGAGTGGCCATTTTGATGTGACATCACTTGCCGAACTTGGAGTTGAGGAGCCCGTCCTGAGTTCGAGCAGGAATCCGGAGTCTAGACGAGGTTGGAAATTACGAGTCGGACGCAGCGTATGAATAAAGATGGGGATGGAGACGGACAGTTTCATGGTCGTAATTATTATTTTGATATTTTATTTATTGCATAGTGAAACAAATGCAACTGGATCTGGAATGAACTCTTTAACTGTGATTTTCTCTCTTTTCACTTTTAAGAGTTTAAGAGGTTGTATTTACTGGAGAAAAAAAAACAAAAAAGTTTAAAGCATCAGAGCAGACATCAGAACATTATGACCTTAACACAGTGCTAATGAAGCTCCACCGCACACAGACTGAACACAGAGACACGTCACATATGATCAGATACTATTACAGTCTTTTCATTATATATTTTTTAAATAAATAATAGAAAATAATATCTATAATTACTCTGTCCTGTGTGCCTGTGATAGAGTACATCAATTAAACTAAACCCCAAAAGCAGTAATGGGTTTGGTTTCTCCCTCTTTCGCTTATAAACAGTTCACAGTCCAATCTCACTCCCTTCATGAGGAGGAGGATGATGAAGAAGATGATTTACTTCCTCTTTCCTCCACCGCCATTGGCCAGAATCATGACCAATCGAATGAAGATGTTGAGTGTATCCGTGTAGATGCCCATACACCTGTGAATATTAACACACACACACAGGATTTATTATTCTTTGCTTAGGTGCCACTCAGAAATATCTTTAGATGTGATTCTTCTGTGGAAAAAGTAAGTACACCCTTGGCCTGAGAAGCTAGTATTGCCTCCTTTAGCAGAAATAACTTCTTGTAGGCGTTTTGTATAACTGTCCATCAGACTTGCTGGAATTTCTCACCACTCTTCCATGCAATATTCTTTCAGTTGCAAGATGTTTGAGGGTTTTCTTGCATGTTCTGCCTATTTCAAATCCCACCACAACATCTCAATGGGATTCAAATCCAGGCTTTGGCTCGGCCTTTCCATAACCCTCCATTTCTTCTGATTGAGCCATCTTGGCATGACACCACCACACACCTCAATAGCAAAGGGAACACCAAACACTAGATATGAGAGGGGTATAACTAAGACCGGTTCCACCTGCACTCCCTAACCAGGTTCTAATCACTGGAACCTGATCTTCAACTCCTGATTCTAATTATATGGATTTAGAGGTGTGATAAATGTTGGGGTGTACTTACTTTTTCCATGTGACTGTTTTTTTTTTTTTTTTTTTATTAAAATGTGACAAATACTACAAAATGTCAATTTGATGTGTTATTTGATAGTATAGATAGTATAGTTTGATAGAGTATCAGCTTTATTAATAGGCCCTGTTTCAAAGAGGATCAAATGTTTGCTTGTCCAAATCTGTCCGGGTTGTGATGGACGTGTGATTACACACACACACACACACATCGGAGCTGTTTTTATCTTTTTAAAAATTTCAGAGGCCTGAATTTATGTAGAAGTCTGTTAGATAAGTGTAGAGGTGATGGAGAGAGAGAGAGAGAGAGAGAGAGAGAGAGAGAGAGAGAGAGAGAGAACTTACGCGTTGATGGGGTCGTATTTCTGCGCGGCGTACAGCGGGTACGTCTCGGCTCGCTTGATCACCTTCTGTGTGTCGTACAGCAGGAACATGCTGAAGAGGATCAGACCTCCATAAACGGCCACCGAGTACAGACCTGCTCCAAACACCGAGGTGGGGGGCAGGAACATCGAGCCTGGGACAACGACATCATGGGAAATGTTCAGAAGGTATCCTATTACACACTACCACCATACAGGTACAGTAATCTCCTACATTCAGAGAAATGTGTGTGGTATGGAAGCTGTGTAGAGTCGGGAATAAACGGTAGTGTGTGGTGTGGGACGCAGGCATAAGGACACCCCGGACACATACACACACATGTTTTTAATCAGTGTGTGTGTGTGTGTGTGTATGTAAGGAGTAACGTAAGGAACACAAACCCAGTGAGGAGACGAAGACCACTCCGAGGCCGGCGGCGAGAGGCCCGCCCATGTTCAGAAACTTCTCACTGGGAGCACACATGGCCACGGTGGAGAGACCGCCCACGATGCCCGCTGTGTACCATGCCGCACGCATCATCAGGGGACCGCCCAGCAGCGTGAGGGGAGCCACGACAGCGCCCATTACACCTACACACATTTAGTACAGTGACTCACCATAATTCCATTATTATTTATTCCCATTTAACGATTATACATTATCTGATGATTATTAGAGCTGCAACAAATAATCGATAAAATCAGTAATAATCGATTATGAAAATCGTTGTCAACGAATCTCATTATGGATTAGTCCGTCTGCGCCCGGTACATTTACTCATTAGGTTACTTCTGCTCCAAAAACATGCTTCGGAGAGTAAATACTGAAGTTGTGTCCCAAATGAAGTACTGTACACTTACACTGCGCCCTACTCTACCGTCCAGTGCAGTGTTTCTCAACCGGGGTCTGCGGACCCCTAGTGGTCAGTGGTGTAATTGCAGGGGGTCCGTAGGAAAGTTTTAAAAATGTCATATATATATATATATAGTTAAATGTATCAAAACATTTAAATGAGATGTTTTAAAAATTAATCAATTTGGTTATTCACAAATAACACATTAACTGAGCTGAGGATCATTCACTGATGGATTTATTTTAAATTTATTCACAAATGAAATGATAATTTGCAAAAACCTATGAGTGGTAGAGAAGTTCAAGTGTTGCACTGATGGATAAAATAAATAAAGGATCATTCAGAGAGGCAAATTAAATGTCACACCAACAATAAAATGTAAAATATACAATCATGAAATGTTTTGATTCAATGTTAATGTTAATATTATTCACGTTAAATATTAATAAAATAAAGCAACATGTATAGAAATGACTGTTTAATATATAGCCTATAGTTGGTGTGGAGTGAGGGGGTCCTTTTGGATTGTCTGAAATATGCTAGGGCTCCAGAGCTCACTAAAGGTTGAGAACCACTGGTCTAGTGTATGAATTTTAGAAGGGTAATATCGTCTCAAATGGAACACATTCGTTTTTTACTAACCGGAAAGTTCACCCTCATCCGATTAATCAAATAACTAATTGGTTAGTTGCAGCCCTAATTACTATTATTCTTTTAAATAAAGATAAGGTAATATATGGCTTGTATAAATCAAACAGATTTGAATACTATACATGAACAACTATTTTATATATATACACACACAAAAACATTATACTCCTACTGTATATATGAATTTCTTACGTAAAGTTATGTAGTAAACATCATTTTTTTAATTACATGAAATGTTTATTTAACTCAAGCACAGCTGCATTAGAGCTAGTACAGAAAAGTAGTACATCTTCCTTTTTAAAAAAATATTTCATGGCTCTCTATTCCGGGTTTTATAAAACAAACAGACAGACAAATAAACAAATAAAAAGGGGGGGGGGGGACAAACAAATAAAAAGTAAATAAATTTAAAAAATGACTTTAAATGTAAATGTCTGTCTTTCTATAAAATTTTATAAGCTATTTATTTGAACACAGATAAAATCCCTTTTATGGATTAATAATGTGTGCTCTGGTTCATATGTAGCTATGTTTTATAAGTAATTACACAGTAATAAGTAATAATGTCACTTCTATTTTTAAATGTTTTTAATATTAAGCGTATTAAATACGACCTGCTTTAACAGCAAATGTAATGGTCCTTTTTTATGTTCCTTTATTTCGCTGGGTTTTGCTTTTCTCTCTCTCTCCCTCTGTTATTATATTTTTGTCTGTCTTCTGTTCTTTTCCCCCACCTGTTTATTTGACATTTTTCGACTGTCCGTGGTTTCTTTATTTCTCTCTTCCCTTTACATCACACTGTAAAGCACTTTAAATGTCTGAAAAGTGCTACAGAAATAATCTTAATATTATGGGGTTTTTTTGGTGTGTGTCTACAAATCTATAAACAATGTCTGTACACTGCCACCCAGTGGTGTAACCATGTACTGCACAGCTGGACATTAAACTTCCAGTAAATACAAGTTTTCCTTTTCCCTTTTACTCCACATTAAACAGGAAGTGTGACCTCAAGTGACGTCTGAACCCTAATGGTTTTGCAGTTATGAAGTGTAATTACGGTGTTATTACCTGCATACAGCATCCAGGCCAGGTGTTTAGGAATGGGACTATGCTCGTAGGAGATGGACCTGACCAGCATCCCGGCACCGATCATCGCGGCGAACGTCGCTCCTATAGCCTGACAGGGACACACGCACATGCATTGTACATCAGTGTTCTAAGGCATGTGTTAAAGACAGTACTATAATATACAGGAGGGTGTGTATACTTTTGCATACCAGCCAGGATCCTCTCATCATGAGACCCAGGAGAGCCGGAGTCCTGCTGACAGCCACGGCGGAGAGAGCGGTCACGCCCACACTGCCCGCAAAGTACATGTAGGTGGAGTGGATACGGTCCTTCACATACTGCGGCCAGATACTGAGAGAGAGAGAGAGAGAGAGAGAGAGAGAGAGAGAGAGAGAGAGTGTTATGTATAGATAACTAACAGAAGAGCTCAGACAAAAGACTGTACTCTTTATGAAATTCAGCAGGATGATGAGAGGCCAGTCTCTTCTCCCTTCACAGGAATTTTGGAGTACTCCTCCCTCGCTCCACCGACAGGGCGAATTTACATAATATCTCCGTATCGTACCGCTGTAGAAACACGAGTCCTCCTACTCTCGGGTTCAAGGCGAGTTCAACATGTTCTTTTCTGCCATTTTTAACTTTTCGGTTTGAGATTTTAACAAAACCAGTTTTTTTTCTCCCCTCTTTGTGACTGAAACGTACTCCTCACACTGCGCACGGGGGATGGCTGGTCACCCTAACTTTAACAAACAAGCTTCTGCAACCTGGCAGGGCTGCTGAAGACAGGAAGTGAGGTCATATCTCAGCAACGGCTTAACCTTTTGAAATCAAATTCAATCGAACCTTTGTAACAAAGATTAAAGACAGGAGTTTAAAAACGCTTTCAAGTTACATTAAACTATAACTCTGATAAATAAATTCCTCCCACACACACACACACACACACAGGTGGAGACTCACACAGACTTCTCTAGAGCACCGAGCTCATTAGACATGCCGAGACCGTAATAACACAGAGCTCCGAGTCCAACTGCGGCTCCGCCCGCCAGAATCATCCTCCCCATCTGATCAACTACAGAGAGAGAGAGAGAGAGAGCGAGAGAGAGCGAGAGAGAGAGAGAGAGAGAGGAGTATAATTTGGTCCGAAGCAGCTCACACACTTTATCCTCTCACACTGAAATAATAAAATAGATAAGCGAGTGATCACCTTTAAAGGCCGTGTCTGTAGCCGGTTCGAACGCTCCCTCCTGGAGCCGGTCTCTGGCCGTCTTACTGCGCTGCAGACCAAACCTCGGTCTGGTGGCGTAACCCTGACACACACAGAAGAACAGAAGCAGCAGCAGCAGCAGTGTGAGTTAAACTGCCCGTTACTGATATTCCACGAGTACATAAATATTCACTCCTTAAATAAGTTCTGGTGTAAGCGGTTCCCATCAGAAGTGTGATTAAAGCGTCACATTAAAGTGCCTCAATATAAATACACCCTCTCCTGGAAGAACCCAGAGTGTGTTAGAGAACATATCTAAACACACGGCATCACGGAGAACAACGAGCGATGAAAACAAGTCCGGGATAAAGCGCTGGAAAGATATCAACTTCGAACATCTCTCAGAGCGACGTTAGATCCTTTATTAAAGAGAGTAAAGAGCATGGAACGTCCACGACTCTTCCTGGAGGAGACCGTCCACCAAACATCAGTGAAAGAGGGGATTAAGAGGACTAGAGGAATGCTGAAGGAGCTGTTTACAGGACCGGACATTAGGGAAGAGTGGCGAGAAGAAAGACTTTACTGAAAGGAAAAAAAAAAACATGGAGAAAACATAGAAAAATGTTCTTTTACTCCGACGAGACCGTGATGAACATTTTGGCCTGGGTACAAAGCGCTTTTCTTTATTATTTTCTCGATGCATCTTTGAGACATTAATGGTTTAAAATATTTAAATGGCTAATTTGTTTGCCAGGTGTTAATACGGCCTGGTGTAATAGCGTTGGATGACCACAGGAGGGTGATATAGCAGATCCTGTAGAGCCGCCTGTCCTAGCTAATTCACTCAGTACGTTTACATCTAGAACAATAATCCGATATGAACCTGATTAAGACGATACTCTGATTAAGAAACTAGCATGTAAACAGAGATTATTGAGGACCTTAATCTGATTAAGGTCATACTCGAAGTAAACACAAATGGAATTAAGACTTGTGGAGTATTCCTGTTTTAGTCGCATTATTGATGTGCATTACAGACATGTACACACCTTAATCACACTATTAACGTCGCTTGAGTTTTCACCGCATTTTGCGACAGGACACGTACACATACGGCAGTGCTCAACCGTTTGACGGCAAACGAGAGAGCACGGCTGCGTCCCAAACCACGTACTTACCTGATATAGGCCTATAGTAGGTAAGTACGCGGTTTGGGACGCAGCCCACGGCTTCAAGCAGTCGTCTATTTGCGCATATAGCATGAAAATAATTAACTGCACTCGAAGCTCTCGTAAAAAACATTAAACACACCCAAAACTGTATACGGTTCCATAACGAAGACCAACCGTATGTCGATACTTGAAATTCTGGAGGGACGTCGGGGCGCGGTGACGTAATGACGTGTGCTGTTAATCGATCTATGTTCTATAACACGTAAAACCTGAACATGAAAAAAGTATTCTAAAAGCATCTCATGTAAACACCTTCATCAGAATATTGTCTTATTCAGAATAAGGTCAGTAATTAGATTACTGCTGTCCATGTAAACGCAGTCACTGATGAACACATACTACAGCTCCATCTAGTGGCTATTCCTGATACAACGCCGTCTGTGTGGTTTTAATAGCATACACGTTGATGTACACCGATCAGCCATAACATTATTCTCTCATTACAGGACCTGTCAGGGGGGATATATTTATTACGCAGCAAGTGAACAGTCAGTTCTGAAAGTCGGTGTGTTGGAAGCAGGAAACATGGGCAAGCATAAGGATCTGAGCGACTTTGACAAGAGCCGGATTGTGATGGCGGGAAGACTAAGTCAGAGCATCTCCAAAACGGCAGGTCTTGTGGGGTGTTCCCGGTATGCAGTGGTTAGTACCTACCAAAAAAGTAGATCACTGATGTCCATGCGGAGTGAAGGCTAGCTTGCTGCGTATGGAGCTGCGTAGCTTACAGGACTTAAAGGATCTGCTACTAACGTCTTGGGCCCAGATACACACCTTCAGAGGTCTTGTGGAGTCCAGGCCTCGATGGGTCAGAGTTGCTTTGGTGGCACAAGGAGACCTACATGATATTAGGCAGGCGGTTTTAATGGCTGATCAGTGTATAATACCATGCTAAATAAATCCATCACTGAGAACACCGTTCTCACTGTGAAGCATGGTGGTGGTAGCATCGTGTGTTGGGACGAAGGCAGCGGGAACCCTTAAAGGTTCTATGTAGACCACTTTTTTTTTTTAAAGCGAGGAACTCCTTTATTACTCAACAAATTATCATCTCGAACAGTGGCTCCTCCCACCTGTCTCTCTGCACAAACTAAAAGTGATTAACATTCAAACTTCTGAAGACCTTTAACCTCTTTTCCTTTAACATTTCTAATCACTCATTCATCACACTCTTAAAAGCTTTACAGGGCTTTCGGTTGTGCATTTGGGGAACCTTTAAAAGTTCTCCAAGGAAGTGTTTTCCTGTCAGAAAGGGTTCCTTGTGAAGAACCTTTAATTATACGTGAGCTGATGTGTGTGTGGGTGTGTGTGAGGCGTGTAGATCGGACAGTGAGGATCATGTTTACCTGTTGAGATTTGATCAGAGGCGTAGCAGGTTTGAGGGCCGGGATCTTCAGGGTCAGAGTCGACCTCAGGCCAGACATGGGGAGACCCCGCAGGCACGCTAACCTCGCCACCAACATCGCTTCTACACACACACACTAACACAACCTGAGGGGCAGACACAGCGGATATCAGATGTGTTATTAACGATAGAGAGTTATTAAACAGCAGCTCGGTCCGAGTCAGCACTTTTCTTTATTCCCACGACAATAACTTCGAAAAAAATCACATAGTTATGAAATCTTAAATAAAAACAGCTTATTCCTAATAAACTGTTATATGGATCCTAAACTAGAGGTGGAGCGATAGTGGATGTTACTGATAGCGATAACTAAGTCGGGCGGTACCGACCTGCCGATAACCGATTATATAGCGATATAAATAAAAAAAATAAATAAAAATTTTGACCCCCTTTATGCATTCGTGAAGGTTTTTTTGGTTCATACATTGAAGGGTTAAATATCAAAAATCTAAAAGGTGTGCGTCAGTTGTTATATATATATATATATATATATATATATATATATATATAAACTGACGCATATATATATATA
>NC_071267.1:27929886-27964886 GCF_023375685.1 Ictalurus furcatus | reverse complement strand
GTTTCGCGTTTCGCATTGCAGATGTTCACCAGTGAAGTGAGAGCGAAGGCGTCGAGAACCTAACGAGGGTCATGAATTTCAAAACGCAAGCGCCGACAACGTTCTCCGTAAAATCGCTGCACTGCGTGTGCTGACGAAACCTGCTCAACCTGCGACTCGCTCTCAGCTGCGCAGTACATCCGTAATATCCTTACATGCACCATAAACCTCTGGGTAACAGAAGTGTTTCTCAGCTCTCCATACAAATCATTTCCAACGATACGCCATGCTACTCCAAATCTTTAAACCTTTCTATTCACGAGATATTAAACTGTTAGCGAGATGGTTTAACGAAATGCTAAATTGGTTCATCAGCTTGGTTCCAGTTGAGAAGCAGAAAATTAATGAGCAATAATTTGGTGTTAGGGAAGAAATGGTTCTTCAAGGGTTCCTTAAGCGTCGATTTGGATATTTAAGAGCTCCTCGTTTCCAAAACACTCCAGCAGAACCAAAGAAAGTTTCTAAAAGTGTAGACAGACTACCAAGAGAAACTTTCTACCATCTTTTCTGTATATACTGCATGTTTTATATTATATATATATATATATATATATATATATATATATATATATATATATATATATATATATATATTCTGTTTAATGTATAGCTGCATGTTTTCATAACAAGCATTTAAACCGACAGCTAAACGTAGTGAAATTTCACACTTTAATAACTATCCTGCTTGAAAAATCACTGTATAAAAATGTTGTTTATGTATACAGCTCTATAGGACTCCGAGTGTAGACCTCTAACGAGTCATGGGTGAGTGGTGATGGAAATCTCTGAGAGAACATTACAGAGGAACCGAAAGAGGAACCTAGAATCTGTCCTCTGTCTGACAGCAGGAAGAGTACACGAAACCCCTTTTGACAAAGGACACGACACAATCTTTAGCTGGAGTTATATTCGGAGCCGTAATCTTTCCAGAAGCGTGAAAAAATGACTGAGGTGACGAATTTGATCTACAATACCAGAGATAGCGTAATATTAAAGCCGCGCTCACATGTACTGTGATTTTATCGCCGCAAGTCTCCAGTCGCTGTACTATGAAGTCGCCAGCAGGCGTTTTTACTACTCGTTGCCATAGTAACGTTCATCAGAGGGTGGCGCGAATTATCATTCCACGTTTGACAACAAACCAGTTTTCTTGCCGCTGAAATGAAACATTCTGGAAGGAGAGCGTTTGTATAGAAAATTCACTAGTAGGGACGCTCCGATCCCAATCCCGATCCCGATCATTCAAGCTCTATATAAGTGATATGTACGCTTTCTGTTGACCGTCACTGTTAACCTTTTTTTTTTTCAGATAAAGTAATACCACAGATGTTACCTTGGTTATATTATTTACAGTAATGTTGTAGATTGAGGATCAAATAAATAAGCTCAACAAATATTCGTTTTACAATGGGCATTTTAATAGGCCTTTAAAAATACACGGCAAATGGCGAATTATCCGACGAGATGAAGGAGACGCGGTGTGCGTGAGCCCTTTGCCATCGCGGCCGTCTGTCTGCGGCGAAAGCGCGAGCGCCGAACTGTTTGGGTCCCTGGAAGAATTCGGACTCGCAGGCAGCATGGCGGATCACGGATCACGTGCGCTCCACTGTCTTCACTCCCAGTGGTAGTCGCTGCACCAAGTCGCTCCAAATGTGCATAAAGTTAAACCTTTCTCAACTTTGTCGCGTCGCTGGAAACGTCCACATCTAACACTCGCTGTCGCTCATGTCGCCGGGAGTCGCCAGCTCTCAGTGAAAATGAAGGTACCTTAAGGCTTGACCAGAGAGTCTAGCTCAACCTGGGGGAGATCTCTGAAACCTATACCACCTGCTTAGTTCAGGGCTCTCAGCAGTCTGGTGTGGTGATTTCTCTCCTCTAACACACATCTGTAATAACCCCGGTCCTGAATGTGTGTGTGTGTGTGTGTGTGTGTGTGAGTGTGTGTGTGTGTGTGTGAGTGTGTGTGTGTGTGTGAGTGTGTGTGTGTGTGTGAGTGTGTGTGTGTGTGTGTGTGTGTGTGTGTGTGTGTGTGTGTGTGAGTGTGTGTGTGTGTGAGTGTGTGTGTGTGTGAGTGTGTGTGTGTGTGTGTGTGTGTGTGTGTGTGTGTGTGTGTGTGTGTATCACCAGACTGTGTTTTGGACTCATAAAGAAACTGCAAGAAGGACGCGTACAGAGTAGGGCTGGGCGATACATTGATATAATATCGATATCGTGATAAATGACTACGCGATACACTTTTCAGAGATATCGTTGGTATGGTGATGGTATGGTATTTTATTTGACATTTTTAATTAAACAGTACTGAATGTATGCTGTTGAGTTGACGTCATTTTTTCCCTTGGTCTTTGTAGGCATTAAAGAAAAGTATCGTCGAACTCCGTTGAACAGTGAAGACTGTCCTGCTGTCTTGCAGACAGTTTGTTAGATAGATTATATATCGTGATACGCATCGTGTATCCTAGAAATGTCCTCAAGCATGGTGAAATGATATTTTTGTCACGTCACCCGGCCCGAGTACGGAGAGAAGAGGACAGACAGGAAAGAGAGAGTGGATTGGGGTAATAACGTTAAATGACAGGACAGCAGGTCAGTTGTTAAGTCTGGACGAGTCTAACGACCCACGTTACATTACTGCGCTGTGACTTAAACAAACGCTCGTGTGATGATGCTGAGTCCCGAACGAGAATCCGTTTAAACGCTCGGATTATAAACAAGTAACTCGCTGTGAAAGCTGCATCCGTGATCGTTGTATGAGAGATCGAACGGCAGAAAAGGTCCGTGAGATCTCCAGACCTCACACACAACCTGCAGGCTGTGTATTTCCTGTGAGAGCTGTTAGCGTGCTACAGTATGTAATCATCTCACACACACACACACACTCCTCTACAGCCTCGTAAACACTGCTGTGTGTGAGTTTCCACAAGAGAGCTGGAGGAATAAAATAAGCCAAGAAGGCTTCATGTGTTTATATATGTATATGTTTGAAATAAATAGTCTCTATAACTTTTGCATCTATGTTTATTTCATGCTTTTCCTCACCACATTCACATTATCTGCAACCTTTAAGAAGGATTTAAGCCCCGCCCACTTTGAAACACATATGTCCATTTATGTACGATTATGAAAAAGATGTCAGTTTCCTTTATATACACCTTATAAACCAAACTGACCAGAGTTTGTATAGAACTTTCTAGAACAGCAGCGTTGACAGCAGCGCAGGTTTATATTAACGCACTCGTTCTGATACGTTATCGTTCCCAGAACAACCGCTCGTTCGTAGCGACGTGTACTGCGGGCGCTCCATTAATAATAAACGGGTTAAAAACCTGCCTCGTGGTTGATATGGTGAGGTTTTCTGTTAGGAGATGTCTACGTACAGTGTTTACGGGAAGGAGTCTCCGGTGTCAGCGCTTCTTAACTGTAACAGTCAGAGGTAACGTTTTCCGACGTGTTCCGACGCGGTTTCTCAGGAACCAAAGACGACAAGCTGTGTTCTTTTTGACTTATTGACTTGAAGAGAGAATAAAGAGAGGGAATAGAGAGAGGGAATAGAGAGAGGGAATAAAGAGAGGGAATAAAGAGAGGGAATAGAGAGAGGGAATAAAGAGAGGGAATAGAGAGAGGGAATAGAGAGAGGGAATAAAGAGAGGGAATAGAGAGAGGGAATAGAGAGAGGGAATAGAGAGAGAGGGAATAGAGAGAGAGGGAATAAAGAGAGAGGGAATAAAGAGAGAGGGAATAAAGAGAGGGAATAGAGAGAGGGAATAGAGAGAGGGAATAAAGAGAGGGAATAAAGAGAGAGGGAATAGAGAGAGGGAATAAAGAGAGAGGGAATAGAGAGGGAATAGAGAGAGGGAATAAAGAGAGGGAATAAAGAGAGGGAATAGAGAGAGGGAATAGAGAGAGGGAATAGAGAGAGAGGGAATAGAGAGAGGGAATAAAGAGAGGGAATAGAGAGAGGGAATAAAGAGAGGGAATAGAGCGAGGGAATAAAGAGAGGGAATAGAGAGAGGGAATAAAGAGAGGGAATAGAGAGAGGGAATAAAGAGAGAGAATAGAGAGAGGGAATAAAGAGAGAGAATAGAGAGAGGGAATAGAGAGAGGGAATAGAGAGAGGGAATAGAGAGAGAGAATAGAGAGAGGGAATAGAGAGAGAGAATAGAGAGAGGGAATAGAGAGAGGGAATAAAGAGAGAGAATAGAGAGAGGGAATAGAGAGAGGGAATAGAGAGAGAGGGAATAGAGAGAGAGGGAATAAAGAGAGGGAATAGAGAGAGGGAATAGAGAGAGGGAATAGAGAGAGGGAATAAAGAGAGAGGGAATAGAGAGAGGGAATAAAGAGAGAGGGAATAGAGAGAGGGAATAGAGAGAGGGAATAGAGAGAGGGAATAGAGAGAGGGAATAAAGAGAGAGAATAGAGAGAGGGAATAAAGAGAGGGAATAGAGAGAGGGAATAGAGAGAGAGGGAATAAAGAGAGGGAATAGAGAGAGGGAATAAAGAGAGAGGGAATAGAGAGAGGGAATAGAGAGAGGGAATAGAGAGAGGGAATAGAGAGAGGGAATAAAGAGAGGGAATAGAGAGAGGGAATAGAGAGAGGGAATAAAGAGAGGGAATAGAGAGAGGGAATAGAGAGAGGGAATAGAGAGAGGGGGAATAAAGAGAGAGGGAATAAAGAGAGGGAATAGAGAGAGGGAATAGAGAGAGGGAATAGAGAGAGGGAATAAAGAGAGAGAATAGAGAGAGGGAATAGAGAGAGGGAATAAAGAGAGGGAATAGAGAGAGAGGGAATAGAGAGAGAGGGAATAAAGAGAGAGGGAATAGAGAGAGGGAATAGAGAGAGGGAATAGAGAGAGGGAATAAAGAGAGAGGGAATAGA
This sequence comes from Ictalurus furcatus, assembly GCF_023375685.1. Taxonomy (NCBI): domain Eukaryota; kingdom Metazoa; phylum Chordata; class Actinopteri; order Siluriformes; family Ictaluridae; genus Ictalurus; species Ictalurus furcatus. The sequence continues at coordinate 27,959,971 of NC_071267.1, read as the reverse complement.
GAGAGGGAATAAAGAGAGAGGGAATAGAGAGAGGGAATAGAGAGAGGGAATAAAGAGAGGGAATAGAGAGAGGGAATAGAGAGAGGGAATAGAGAGAGGGAATAAAGAGAGAGGGAATAAAGAGAGAGGGAATAGAGAGAGGGAAAAGAGAGAGGGAATAGAGAGAGGGAATAAAGAGAGGGAATAAAGAGAGAGGGAATAAAGAGGGAATAAAGAGAGAGGGAATAAAGAGAGGGAATGGAGAGAGGGAATGGAGAGAGGGAATAAAGAGAGGGAATAAAGAGAGGGAATAGAGAGAGGGAATAGAGAGAGGGAATAAAGAGAGAGGGAATAAAGAGAGAGGGAATAAAGAGAGGGAATGGAGAGAGGGAATGGAGAGAGGGAATAAAGAGAGGGAATGGAGAGAGGGAATAGAGAGAGGGAATAGAGAGAGGGAATAAAGAGAGGGAATAGAGAGAGGGAATAAAGAGAGGGATGGTGAGGGAACGAGTGTTTATAGCTGCTCTAACGTAAGTGCGAACAGGAAGTAACTCGTTTCTGCTAAATGGCTATGGTATAAAAGGAATAAAGCACTACAGAATTATTTTCAGTGGTCAGGTTTGAGAGGACAACAAACAATAGACCCTGTGCTTTAACGTCACACACACACACACACACACACACACACATACATACACACACACACAGACTTCAGAGACACAATTCAGGGTTTCTGTTTCAGCCATTTTCAGTTTATTCACTAGATGAGGAAGAAGGGAGGATGTGATGGAAGTGATTCACTTCTATCTTTATTCTCTGCTGCGGTGATAATGCTGCAGTTGGTTTCCTGTGTGTCTGTGTGTGTGAGTGTGTGTGTGCGTACGGTGTGTTACAGCAGCAAGAAAAACATGGGTTTACAATTGTGCAACTTTTCTTTTTCCTCCTAAAATACTGTAGTTATGTCTGAGAAAAACACTCGACTGTGTTCACACAACAGGAACTCTTGGCGGATTTGGCGGATTTGGCTGGAATATAGAGACACGAACAGCACATCTGGAGGAAAAGTGAGTAAATGAACCAGCTAGTTTACTAGTACGTGTGTATAAGTGTATGAAATCTGACACAAATCAGAAGCGGCTTTAGATGCTTCGGCAACGTTAATAATCCTTTAATAGTGATTCTGTTACTCTAGTAGAGTCCATATAAATCACAAATCTCTGTTTGACGCTTTTCAGTCCAAGAAAGAAAAGAGGCTCTTTAGTGGGCTTTCCTTCCATTGTTCATTGTCCAGCTCTCTGTGGCAGACTCTAAAACAGCTGTTACTCATACGGTTAAGCACGGTGGCTTAGCGGTTAGCACGTTCGCCTCATACTTCCAGGGTCGCGGGTTCAAGTCCCACCCTGTGTGTGCAGAGTGTGCATGTTTTCCCCGTGCTGCGGGGGTTTCCCTCCGGGGTTTTCCTCCCCCAGTACAAAGACATGCATGGTAGGCTGATTGGCATGTCCAAAGTGTCCGTAGTGTATGAATGGGTGTGTGAGTGTGTATTGGGTGTGTGAGTGTGCCTTGTGCCCGATGCTCCCTGGGATAGGCTCCAGGTTTCCCCGTGACCCTGAAAAGGATAAACGGTATAGAAGATGGATGGATGGATAATATGCTCGTGTTTAGAGGAATAATTTTTTACACACAACTGCAGCTCTGAGCAGATGAGCTCAAAAAGGACTCATTAAACTCACCGACTCAATTGATTCATCAAACAAGAGAGAATCAAGTCTTTCCGTTATGACCGTAAGATTCTGATTCAAACACCGATTCATGACCAAAACAATTCAATGACTCAACTAACACATTGTCAAGACTCAAGAGTCGTTTATTTGTCATTTGCACTGGGTACACTGGGTACACTGGGCATCGAAATGCTTGCGACGAGGAACATTGACAGTGTAAACACTTATTGATATGAACAAACACATATTTGGACATTAAGGCTGAGATGAACCTGTGATGTGATGGTAAATGAGTCAGTGATGTAAAATGACAGAGTAAAGGGACGTGTGCTATTAAAGAAGGCAGAGCAGTACATTTTAAGTACAATTAATATTAAACGGTAAATCTGAATTGTAAATATCTAAGTGTAATTGAAGGATACTGGCTGTTAAGTCGCCTTATGGCTTGGAGATAAAAAATGTTCTTCAGTCTGGTTGTCCGTGATGGACACTACAGAAGCGTCTGCCGGGAATTGAGCAGGAGGAGTCCAGTGCTTGATGATATTGCGGGCGTTCCACAAACAGCAGAAGAACAGAGAGAGGAACGAGCAAAAGATTCACACACAGACCTGCTGAAGGAGAGAAGAGCGAATCTCTGTCATGATTGAATGATTCACTGATTCATGACCTGCTGAATAAGAATGGAGTAAACCTTTTATGAAAGTTATGACTGAATGATTCACTGATTCAAACACTCATCCAGTGAACAAGAGAGAATGAGTGATTCACTGATTCATCCCCTGCTGAACAAGAATGGAGTAAACATTAAGTTATAACAGAAAGAATCACTGATTCAAACACAAATCTGCAAGGAGAGGACTGGAACGAATCTTGGTTATGACTGAAAGATTGACTGATTGAAATACTGATGCACTGAATCAGAGAGGAGTCACTCGTGTTCTTGACCGAAAGATTCACTGATTTTTTCACTGAAGGAGAAAGGAGCTCATGTCAGTCATGACTGAATGATTCGCTGATTCGCAATCATTCGCAAATCTCAGTCAGGACTGAAATGATTCACTGATTCACTGACACACTGGGCTGGAGAGGAGATCATCACAGTCAGGACTGAATGATTCACTGATTCACTGACACACTGGGCTGGAGAGGAGATCATCTCAGTCAGGACTGAATGATTCACTGATTCAGGAACCGAGCTACAGAATGAGAAAGGAGCGAGCAGCTTAAATTTCTCAGAGGAAATTTCTCAGACCACATTTTTACTTGTGTTACTTTGATTTACGATGTTTATGGTGAGGTTTTAGGGTAAATGCATGCTTCTAAAGAAAGATCTGTACAGCCTCTCCAGGTTGGGACACCCATGTGAGTTATTTTTAAATGATATTTGGCTGGAAAGAATGGCCCTGAGGTTCCTGAGGTTCGTATGTACTGTATAATTAAGAACTTACAGTCTGGTTGGTTTGTAGTGGACCGGGCGAGGGTTTCAGCAGCACATGGCTTTAAATCTGAATCCAGCGCAGTAACCCTGCTCTCGTAGGATGGGTTTCTACATCTGAAAAACTTTCCTGTAGCTATAATTAGTAACATTCTGTAATGACAGATAGCAAACCCTGTCTTATTCACCACGCAACATACGGACATCAATTGAATTGAGTAAATATTCAGCTAAAATGTAGCTAGAATAAGATGGGAATCTAATAGTTAGCTAGCTTTTAGTTAGTCTACTTTTTTTTATTCACCTGAAAGGAATGTTAGCGTAAAACCTCAGCTGTGTTATATGCTAGGACTACGCTGTTACCCTGTTAGCGATGCAGAAAGGTTATTATGGACTTTTCGTGCTAGTATTAGTATTGGCTTCGATTTTTCCTGTGCGCTTTATCTCCATCATATAGGACGCTAAATATCAGACGCGTGTAAGGGAACGACTGTTTATAGCCGCTATAACGTAAGCGAGAACAAGAACTAACTAACTTGTTTCGTGTGACTGTAAATGTATAAAGAGTACGACGCGTTATTCTTTAATAAACAGTCCCTCCAGGGTTTAGCGTTTTTGCGATCACAAAAACGAACGCAAAATCAAGCAAGCGCCGCGATATTTCGGAGGAGCGTGCAATTTTTTCAAAACTATCTCAGGTTCGGGCCGAGACGCGTCACGTGACGCCGTCTCGGCACGCATTCAGCCTCTTCGATTCACGTGCGTCGGACATGAGTACAGCTAAAAGGTCTCGTTTATCAACAAACAACGCTGCGAAAGACTCGAGTAGTTTTCAGCAAGAAAAGCGTTTTTGGTGGCAACGATTACAAAAAACCTCAGTGAAAATCCTGTATGGACTGATGAATTAGAAATTGTAACTGCTGTGATGTGACAGGAATAAAACGTTTTATTCTTTACGTAGTGTAAATGCCTTCATGTTACTCAGGTAATGATGCTAGCATGGCGAGAATGGCTATGTGGTTTCTTCTATTATGATATTTTGTTTCATAGTTCATAAATCACAGGATAAACTGAAGAAGTGATGTGGCGGAACTCTTACTCTGATCACAGTTAGCCTTATGGAGGCCTACGAGCAGGACCTTTGGGCGATTTTAGAGCCACGCTTTCCACAAACACCGGCCCGAATCATTCCAGACTCGTTATAAGATCTGCACAAGATAAGGTTTTTAAAACTTCAGGGCGGATGGAATTTTCCTTAAAACCGTGTTTTCAGTCTATGTTTGCTCCTGGCTGTGAGGAACAAGGCTTGGAAGAAGACCTCGGTCTGTTTGACACAGGTGCTGTTTGGCATGTGCTGGATGTTTGTTCAGCGATTCCTCTCAGGACAGGAAGAAAAGTCAAAGCCTCCCTGTGTAACGTCCTCATCTCACTGTGAGAGTACACAAACCTGCAGCGGAAATTTCCACATGAAGTTCTCAAACAGAGACCGTATACACACACACACACACACACTAAATGCAAATTACCTTTCCACAGCACTAACACAGAGGTTGTTTTTTAAGCAACAGCACACCAAGTATTTTTGTAAATAGCACAACGATTTTGATTTTTTAAAATAACACCATGATTCTCTGAAGGAGCTTTCATAGTTTTTTTGTTTTTTGGGTTGTTTTTTTTTTTTTTCCGGAATAACCTGAAGTGCAGCTGAATGCATTTTAATAATAATAATAAATATCTTTATGTAGCGCATTTCATACATTAAAAATGGAGCTCCAAATGTTCTTTTTACTCCAGCGTAGTTTCTGCAGTATGCGTATCCTTTTGGAAGGTTAAGCTCCCCCCCCCCCCAATTCTGCAGTATGCTTAGTGTCATTGTTCTTTTGGAAGGTTAAGCTCCGCCCCCCAAACTTATGTCTTCTAACATGGTCTCCATTCATCTCCATTCATCTCGCCCTCAACCTGACAACCCTGTTTCCGTGCAGATGAAAAGCAGCCGCACAACATGATGCTACCACCACCATGCTTCACAGTGAGGATGGTGTTCTTAGTGTTTGCTTTCCGTGAAATATAGTGCTTTGTGCCCAGGACAGAAAGTTTATTTTCAGTCTCATCAGACCACAGAACCTTTTCCCACATACCTCTAGGACCCAACATGTTTTGGAATTTAACCTCACAACCTTCCAGTTACTAACACAGATTGGTTTAGTTGCCACAATGCTGCTTTGGTGCTTTCATTTCAGTTAAAACCAAAAGTTTCTGGATGAATGTATAGGATTTACCACCAGCTAACGTAACAAGAGTAAGTAGTGTTTATTACCACGCGAAGCGACTCTGTAACCAGATACACAGCTCTGATCTGTTTTGTCCAAGACCAATGACCCCCTGATCAGACCCCATTACCCCAGAGACGTCGATGTAGTGTTCATGTGTGAACCTCAACACTACACCCCTCCCTCTAGGGGGATTTGAACTTCTTCTCACCCATGACCTTTGACCTTCATCTAAACTGTGTTTGACAAAGCTGGGTTGTTCCTCAATTGTTTGAAATGTTAAAGTTGACGTGACGGATTCCTTCTGGAGGGACGTGTAGACTTTAAAGACTGTTAAGAGGATAGATTTAAATACTTATAAAAAATAATTCTGTCATTATTTATGTTCTATTTATATTCTTCTATGTATTATATTTGTAAATATTACTATATTTTTTATAACAAATATATTTATTAGATATAAAAGGAAGTGTAAGAGAAAAACTTCACGTGTGTCTTTTATAATATATATATATATATATATATATATATATATATATATATATATATATACGAAGTATACAGTATTTAAAAAGGATACCAGTAGAAAGTTAGAACAAAATAATAATAAACAATAATAATAACAATAATAGTAATAATAATACATTGCTTCATCAGTTTTAACATTTTATATTATTAGTTTATGTAAAATTGTATATATGTAAATATATTAGAAATTAGAATCTATCAAATTGTTACAATATTTTCAACAAAAATACATAAATAAATACATAAATATATTTGTATAATAATATGAAAAGACAAGAAATTTTAATACAGTGCTGCCCAAAACCCTAAGTTTGTGAACCCTTTTTTCTTTTTTTCTGTTTATGAATTTTCTATATTTCTGCATAAATACGACCTAAAACATCATCAGATATTTCCCGAAAAGTAATTAAACAAATGAGACAAAAATATTATACTCGCTCGTTTATTTATTGAGGAAAATGATCCAGTATTACAGATCTGTGAGGGGTAAAGGTATGTGAACCGTAGCTTTCAGTATCTGGTGTGCAGCAGTACCTTGTGCAGCAATAACTGCAACAGATGTGTAACACTGGATCATGTTCCTCAATAAATAAATGACAGAGTATAATATTTCTGTCTCGTTTGTTTAATCAGGTTCTTTATCTACTTTTATAGCTTGTGTGAAAATCTGATGATGTTTTAGGTCATATTTAGGGTTCACAAACTTTCAAGCACCACTGTGTGTGTGTGTGTGTGTGTGTGTGTGTGTGTGTGTGTGTGTATATCAACCATTTAAATACCTGTGTGTTGATAAATCTGAGTGGGTTTGATTAAGTGTGCTGAAATAACACAGCTTATATTAGACGTCACAGTTCTAACACAGTTTAGATTAGACGTCATTAGATGAGGCTGTGTGATAAAGTTGTCGCTTGCTGGCTCGTGTGTTTCTTTATGCGTGTCGTGTTACAGTGATGATTTGATTGTGCTGGTTTATCCTCAGTGCTCACAGTGAGTCGGATTAACACGCATCACTTCCTGTGTAAAGCCTCGTGGTTTGACGGTTTGGTTTAATATCAGTCCAAGGTGAAGTCTGATACTGTCTGTCCCTGTGTGTACAATGAACTCACAACGAGCAGTGTGTGGGAGAAACTCTGCGTTATTAAAACTGGCAGTCCATATTTGAAGATCACACCAGTGCAAGTCCACACACCCACACACCCACACACACACAGTCAGTAAGCAGGATGAAAGGAGCTGTCTGTCATCACAACAGGAAGAACAGGTGGCTTGTGTCTGTCTCACTTCTCTAACAAGTTGACGCGTGTTTGGTTTCCACCCCGCCAACCCTTTCCCCAACCCCTACAGACACACACACACACACACACACACACACACACACACACACATACACACACACACAATGATAATGATTCTGGGGTAACCTAGACAGTGAAAGCTAATCCTGATATAAAGTCATGTGTGTGCGTCTGTTGTGTTTCAGAATTAAGCAGTGTGTGTGCGTGTGAGAGAGCCGAGAGGACCAGAGCCTGGAGGTCGAACCCACAATCTGAACGTAATCAGGCACAATAATGAAGATTAAATACACCATCTCCTTGGTCTTCATAGTGGCTGTGGTCATCATCGAGAAGGAGAGCAACATCATCTCAAAGTAAGCCGATATCTCAGGATCTCAGAATCGTGCTTTCGACAAAGTATCGACATGCTTGCATAGATACTAACCATTAAAGTTTGGATCGAGAGGTCAGAGGTCATACGAATATATTATTCCGAATGAACAGATCGTGTGCTCTAAACAGATAAGAATACAGATAGGAGGTGCACTATTGGTTTCTCTTTTCTTTTTTTAGTTTAGAAAGATCATCAGGGTGTCTGGTTGAGATTAGAGGTCTGCGTAGGGACTGGGATTAGTTGCGAGAGCGGTCGGATGTGCAGCTCATGCAACAAACAAAGACCAAATTCATGAACATGAGCGTGAACATGACCACGAGCAGCTGTGTGAGGAATCTCCCTCATTCACTCTTTCATCCTTAGTAATCGTCTGGTCAGGGTGGCGGTGGGTTCAGCTAGGTCACTGGTTAGTTTGTTTGTTGGTTATTTTGGGAAATTTAATTTGTTTAGAAAATATCACAGGCTACTAGTTAAACACAATAACGACTATTCGAGCGGGATTTTAAAAAAATAGTCCCAAGCAGCAAGATGTCAAGCTGTAAATCCTGCGTAAAGTATATGTAGAGAGAGAACAGTTTGTTTAAAACTAGTGCTGTATAAGATTTTGACTTTGAAGCTGCTAGTAGTGATTAAAGTGATCTAATAAATGCTGTTGTAGATAGTAACGTTTTGCCGTCTGTCACATTTTTTTAAAAACAGAGGAAGAGTTAGTGTGCGTCTGTATTAGCCGACGTGCTGCGGTGGCTGAGCTGCATTACTGGAAGATTCACGAGGTGCTCTTTCACAGTTTAGTCATCGTGTCGCCGATTGTTTTGGAGTTTTTGCTCATGGTTAAATCAGCTGTGCCTTGAAAACACTCGGCAATTTACAGCTGATTGACACATACACAACATACGAATGTTTACGAAGTACAAAGAAAATCCGAAAAACTTTTATACAGTTCTGTTTAGCCTACGAAAACATTTATCAGTCCCTCCAGGATTTATTTACGATTCTGCGATTGCAGAAATTAATGCAAAATCAAGGAAAAGACCAAGGATGAGACGCGTTACGTGACGTCATCACAACTCGCGTTCAGTCAAAGCCAGCTAAAAAGTCTCATTTATCAGCAAACCTCACTATTTTGCCAATCCTGTACGGTCTGATTTACACAACGTTTGAACTGAGGCCCAGTAAACGATCATGTTTGGTCTCCTATAAGGCAAAGATTTAGAGGTAATTGGGAAAAATTTAATAATACAAAACTGTTTAAAAATGGTCTGAGGTTGCTGATAGTGTCTCTGACGTACCGACTTGTGATTGTGTCTTGTAAGGGTCTCGGACAAGCTCTCTCTGAAGCAGATGCTGCAGACTCCACTCCAGACCAGCGGATCGTCTTGGGCATTTCTCAGACAAAATGGCTCCAGTGTCCCTGTCCTGTCTGAGCTTGACATCTCGTCCTATCTGGAAGTTAAATGGCGTCTGGAGAACATCACAGAGCCCAGCGAAGGCGGGAAACACATTCTCCTATTGGCCACTACGCGTACAGGCTCCTCGTTTGTGGGCGAGTTTTTTAACCAGCACGGCGCCAACATGTTCTACCTGTTCGAGCCTCTTTGGCACGTGGAGCGCATGCTAACTCTGGAGGGTGGAGGGACCAATGGTACGGTTTTGACGCAGGCTTATCGTGACGTTCTCCTCCAGCTCTTCTTGTGCGATTTCTCTATGCTGGAGAGCTTCATCGAGCCACCACCAAAGGATCATGTAACGACAGGACTGTTTCGTCGCGAGTCCAGCCAGTCGCTGTGCAACGATCCTGTCTGCACACCGTTCGTGAAGAAGGGTTACGAGCCTTACCACTGCCGCAACCGGCGTTGCGGTCCACTAAACCTCACACTAGCATCCCAGTCCTGCCGGGAGAAGGAGCACCATGCCATTAAGTCTGTACGAGTACGGCAACTAGAGACGCTACGATCGTTAGCAGAAGATCCACGGCTGGATTTGAAGGTTATCCAGCTGGTCCGGGATCCTCGAGCCATGTTAGCGTCCCGTATGGTGGCCTTCGCGAACAAGTACGACCACTGGAAGCGGTGGACCATGGACGGAGACATTCCTGAGGACGACAACGAAGTGAGGAAGCTCAGAGGGAACTGTGAGAACATCCGCATGTCCGCCGAAGTGGGTCTCAAACAGCCCCCGTGGTTGCGTGGAAGATACATGCTAGTGCGTTACGAGGACATCGCCATGTTTCCTATGCTTAAAGCAACTGAGATGTACCGGTTTACCGGCATCCCGTTCACTGCCCAGGTGAAGGAATGGATCTTGAGAAACACGCAAGCATCCGATAAGGCTAGCGGAGTGTACTCCACCCAGAAGAACTCATCCCAGCAGGTGGAGAAATGGAGGTTCAGTATGCCGTTTAAACTCGTACAGATGGTTCAGAAGATTTGCGGCCCCACCATGAATTTGTTCGGGTACACGTTTGCAGAAAGCGAAGAAATGCTGACTGACAAATTGATCAGTTTGATCGAAGAAAGGACATTTTTATGACCATAGAACATTTTTTTTCTTTTACAAAGCACTTTTACAATTTTTATTTATTATGGAGAATCAAAGTTGAAAGATCAAATACACAAAACATATCACCTTCACAAACATCATGGAGGCATGTGGAGAAATGAGTTGGATTAGAAATGTTTATCACGTACCTACAACATTTTACTGGTCCATAACCTGAACATATCATGTAGCATAGTGCTTTCATTGGGTTTCTTTAAATTATGTATTTATCATTTTTGCTGTTCAGCTGGTTCAGGTTTCAACTCCGCTACGAATCCCGCTTTCATCCCAGAGCTGAAACGTAAGACGTGAAATTTTTTTTTGTAATACCAGGAACTCCATTGAAACAGTCCTTATTACCAAAAATGTAATAAATGTGTGTGTGTGTGTGTGTGTGTGTGTGTGTGTGTGTGTGTATGTGTATGTGTGTGTGCTGATAGCCAGGATCCAGGGGGATGTATTCCTTGAAGGTAACAAAATTCATCCTGAATGACTGACCTGAAATTCCGAGCTCTTGGATTAAACGTTGGTTACCGGATTTCCCATATTACCCACAATCCCGTTGGACTACATGCTACCATGATAGTGGTACAGTGGGACATTTTCAGTTGTTGGAATGCTAACACAAAATTTTCTTTAATGCAGGGGTCACCAACATGGTGCCCGCGGGCACCAGGTCGCCCCCAAGGACCACATGAGTCGCCTGCAGGCCTGTTCTAAAAATAACACAACTCACCAGTGAGCTGTGTCTAAAATTTGATATGCGTTTCTAATTAAATTTACTTATTTATTTTTTTATACTGTCAAATTTTTATTCCCATATTGAAGTTGAAAAGTTATACAGTGAGGGAAAAAAGTATTTGATCCCCTGCTGATTTTGTATGTTTACCCACTGACAAAGAAATGATCAGTCTATAACTTTAATGGTAGATTTATTTGAACAGTGAGAGACAGAATAACAACAAAAAAATCCAGAAAAACGCACATCAAAAATGTTATAAATTGATTTGCATTTTAATGAGGGAAATAAGTATTTGACCCCTCTGCAAAACATGACTTAGTACTTGGTTTAAAAACCCTTGTTGGCAATCACAGAGGTCAGACGTTTCTTGTAGTTGGCCACCAGGTTTGCACACATCTCAGGAGGGATTTTGTCCCACTCCTCTTTGCAGATCTTCTCCAAATCATTAAGGTTTCGAGGCTGACGTTTGGCAACTCGAACCTTCAGCTCCCTCCACAGATTTTCTATGGGATTAAGGTCTGGAGACTGCCTAGGTCACTCCAGGACCTTAATGTGCTTCTTCTTGAGCCACTCCTTTGTTGCCTTGGCCGTGTGTTTTGGGTCATTGTCATGCTGGAATATCCATCCATGACCCATTTTCAATGCCCTGGCTGAGGGAAGGAGGTTTTCACCCAAGATTTGACGGTACATGGCCCCGTCCATCGTCCCTTTGATGCGGTGAAGTTGTCCTGTCCCCTTAGCAGAAAAAACCCCCAAAGCATAATGTTTCCACCTCCATGTTTGACAGTGGGGATGGTGTTCCAGGGGTCATAGGCAGCATTCCTCCTCCTCCAAACACGGCGAGTTGAGTTGATGCCAAAGAGCTCCATTTTGGTCTCATCTGACCTCAACGCTTTCACCCAGTTGTCCTTAGAATCATTCAGATGTTCATTGGCAAACTTCAGACGGGCATGTATATGTGTTTTCTTGAGCAGCGGACCTTGCGCACGCTGCAGGATTTCAGTCCTTCACGGCGTAGTGTGTTACCAATTGTTTTCTTGGTGACTGTGGTCCCAGCTGCCTTGAGATCATTGACAAGATCCTCCCGTGTAGTTCTGGGCTGATTCCTCACTGTTCTCATGATCAATGCAACTCCACGAGGTGAGATCTTGCATGGAGCCCCAGGCCGAGGGAGATTGACAGTTCTTTTGTGCTTCTTCCATTTGCGAATAATCGCACCAACTGTTGTCCCCTTCTCACCAAGCTGCTTGGCAATGGTCTTGTAGCCCATTCCAGACTTGTGTAGGTCTACAGTCTTGTCCCTGACATCCTTGGAGAGCTCTTTGGTCTTGGCCATGGTGGAGAGTTTGGAATATGACTGATTGATTGCTTCTGTGGACAGGTGTCTTTTATACAGGTAACAAACTGATATTAGGAGCACTCCCTTTAAGAGTGTGCTCCTAATCTCAGCTCGTTACCTGTATAAAAGACACCTGGGAGCCAGAAATCTTTCTGATTGAGAGGGGGTCAAATACTTTTTTCCCTCATTAAAATGCAAATTAATTTATAAAATTTTTGACATGCGTTTTTCTGGATTTTTTTGTTGTTATTCTGTCTCTCACTGTTCAAATACAACTACCATTAAAATTATAGACTGATCATTTCTTTGTCAGTGGGCAAACGTACAAAATCAGCAGGGGATCAAATACTTTTTTCCCTCACTGTAGTTGAAAGGTCAGTTCGTGGAGAGTAAGCTAGCGGGCGCAGCGAAGACGGGTGGGCTGAATGCGGTTTCTTGCCCCAAAAACATGGCCGAAAAAAGAAAGAAAACTTATAATTTTCACAGTGAATGATAGCAAGAGTTCTTTTTTACTACTGTGAAAGAAACCTGCGTGTGTTTAATTTGCGGGACGACGGCAAAGCGGCACAATGTGGAGAGACACTTCACTACGTGTCACAAAAGCTACCATGCTAACTACCCACTGGGCAGTGCACTACGGGCAGAAAAAGCCCGTGAGCTAAAGGCAGCTTTGGGTAAGCAGCAGTCTTTTTTCACGAGGCCGGCGAAAAACACCCAAAAAGCAACCGAAGCCTCGTTTAGAGCTACGCATTTTACGCATACGCATTAGAGCTACAACAGCATCATACGCATTAGAGCTACAACACTACCCACAAGCTAGTGTTGTGGGTTTTGCATCGTTACTTGCTCGGCGCAGAATATTGTTGTCTTGGACCTCTCCACAACCCCCCTCTATATCAGTCTGGCTTAAAGACTTAATCTTCTTTTTAAAACTTGAAAAAATCAAGTACAACATCAGAGGCAGGGGTGAATCATTTTTGGGAAAATGGCAACAATTTATTACCTACTTCAATGATGTATGCACCCTGGAGGTGGATTGACGAGAGGTAGACGTAAACACTTTTTTTCTTTTTCTTTGAATGTTTGTTTGTTATTGTCTTTTGTTTCCCCCTTTCTTTTGGTTTTGGCTGTGGTTGTTTTGTTGGGGTTGTTGGGTGTGGTGTTATAATGTGTAAAATGCAAATTTCCAATAAAAATTCTATGATCAAAAAAATATATATATTGAAAAATTGTGTTCAGTTCAAAAGTGTGTTCATGAAATGTAACAGATATGATTTTGTTAAAAATGCCACAGATTTGGTCATTAGTTCAAAATGTGATAAGATTTATTTAAAAATATGAAAGTTGATTTTTCTTAAACATCACATAATTGTTAACTTTTTCAAATATGGTGCAGCATAGTTCATGATTTGTTAAAATGGTTTGCCAGTGGCTAGTGACAATGGGACATTATTCCTATGAAATGTTGTAGAAGTGATCATCTCAAAATTTAAATAATTGCTGAGATTAATAGAAATAAAGTGTTGAATATTGATATAGTATCATTTATCATTAATAATAATATATAACTAAAGGCAAACTGAGCAAATTTGTTATTTCAGAAGAGTGTATCAAACTGGTAGCCCTTCGTATGACTCAGTACCCATGAAGTAGCTCTCAGTTTCAAAAAGGTTGGTGACCCCTGCTTTAGAGTTACAACACCTTGCAAAACAAGTTTCATATAGCATGCTAATGAATTTACTCTTCTACATGATCAATGCGTCATGGGTTTTTTTTTTTGGGGGGGGGGGGTACGATTGAACACAGAACAAGAACCTTTAGCTATAGTGTGTGTGTGTGTGTGTGTGTGTGTCTTCCTTCCTTGAGATCCTGTGACTGCCCATTAATTGCAGCCAACTTACTAAAACTCTTCAGATAACCACCTTTCATACCTTATGACATGGCATTCTCGTGTGTTGAGACATTGACAGAAGAACATTTCAGGTGTGAAGTGAATTGTAAAGATGGTTGTGTTTGTCCTTACAATAAAATGTGGTTCTTACTTGGAAGACATTCCTAAGAATCCGCAGTGCGAGTTTGAACATCATCTCTACGTTCTTTCACTTTAGACTGTATTCAACATAACAATCTGCTGAACATTTTAATCTCACAGTTGTCTTATTAATTCAGTCACATATACGTTCATTTTTAATGTCTAACCTTAACCCTAACCTAATCCTAACCCTAACCCTAACCCTAATCCTAACCCTAACCATAAACCTAACCTAATCCCAACCCTAACCCTAACCTAATCCTAACCCTAACCATAAACCTAACCTAATCCCAACCCTAACCCTAACCTAATCCTAACCCTAACCATAAACCTAACCTAATCCTAACCCTAACCCCAACCCTAATCCTAACCCTAACCTAATCCTAACCATAAACCTAACCTAATCCTAACCCCAACCCTAACCATAACCTAACTCTAACCCTAATCCTAACCCTAACCCTAATCCTAACCCCAACCTAAAACTAACATGTGAAATGTGAAAATACATTTCAACACGTGGTGCCCTGAATTTGTAAATGTAACTTCAAGTAAACACGTTACATCATGTGAATATCATGTGGAAATGAATGAATCATGAGAAAAAATTATGTGAAAATCAGGAAAAGATATTCAGAGCTCATTATTTCAGGGCTGTTGAATTCTCAATTCTGATTGGCTGACAGACGTTCTGATTTTTCAGTAAATGCACAGCTAAAGTAGTTCAAGTCAGGTCTTGCTGTGTTACAGTTCCATATCGCTTCCCCAAATTAACTGAAATAACGGAAACGTTATCCACCATGGCACACAAAATGACAGAAAATTTGGATTTTTCCAAAAATTCATAAGGAATACTGGATGATGGGACGTTGAATTATTAGAAAAAAATAATGCGTACCCGAGGTGGTAATTGAGCCAGTTATGAGCCAATTATATGCAGTTACTGGAGAGAGAGAGAGAGAGAGAGAGAGAGAGAGAAAGAGAAAGCATGAGAGTGAATGTGTGATAAGCCGGTTAACAAGTATCGATGTTTATTTATTTATTCATTGTATTTTCTGCAGTAATAAAAAACCAAAAAACCCTGTCAACAAGTAGGCCATCGATATTATTTATTTATTTATTTATTTATTTATTTATTCTATTTTTATATTAGCCTGAAATTAAATAAAAAAACTGAGCTCTCGCTCTCTCGCTCTGTCTCTCTCTCTCCAATAACTGCATATCGATTTCTAAGGCCTCTGTTACTAGCTCTAAAACGATATATTTTTGGGATTAGCGGCGGAGGCTTGAGATGGGATGCGTAATAAATGAGTTCCACACACGAGAGCATTTTAAGGACAAAAACCTGACATATGTCTTAAAGTAAAACATCTGAACAATGGCTTGAGGTGTTGTATCTGTGATATAAGTGGGATCATTGACCCCGGTCTGTTGAATTATCAGAAAAATAATGCACACTCGAGGTGTAACAGCCTCCGCTTCGGGGTGTCAGTTATTTTTTCATCATTCACCACCCCAAGTTTCCTTTGAAATACTGAGGGAGTATAGTAAGTGTAATTACAGTATAGTAACCTTAATTACAGTATAGTAAACAGTCGCCTAATTAACTGTTCCATCTTGTTTTAAACATGCTGTGGTCCAGCCCTTGCTTAAAAAGGCAAATCCTATTCCTTTAGATTTAAATAATCTCAAGATGACCTTTGCTTTCAAAACTTTTGGAGAAGGTCATCTTTCATCAGCTTTCCTCATTTTAAGTAAAAATCACGTATTAGACGAACATCAGTCCGGTTTCAGAACAAGACAAAGTACTGAGTCTGGCCCCTTGAAAGCGACACATGATTTAGTGTTCAAGTGAAACAATCGAAACATTCTTCTGATGTGTTTACAGCAGCGAGCTGGAATTCAGGGCAGCACATCTACAGTACAGATAAAACTTCCTCAGTAGAAATTGGGAATTTCTCCTCTTCTTCTGCTCCTATCACATGTGGAGTCCCACAAGGCTCCATATTAGGCCCTATTTTATTTTCTTATATATGCTCCCTTTGTGGGCTATAATCTCGTATCATTGTTATGTCAACGACACTCAGGTTTATCTTCTGGTAAAACCTAATGACGTTTTAAATGATAGCAACTTGCAACACCTGTAAATCCAGATTTTTTTTTCAGCCATCATCTTCCTTTACTGCCATCCAGCCCATTCAAAATCCTTCATTAATTTTAACCCCAAAAGTCACCTGAAACGATGAAAAAAGCAGAAATACGTGAATTTTGTGAGTTTTTGTGTAAAGCCAGAAACTATCCCTAACATCTCCTTTGCATATATATATGTATATAGCGTTCCAGTGCCGCCGGGGGCGGTGGCCAGCGTTCCAGTGCCGCTAGGGGTGGTGCTCCGCCAGTCTGCTGCCCGGCAGAGGCCGCCTTGTTTTCCGTGGCAGTGAGAGACAGCTTTCCCAGGGGCCCAGGACCCCCGTTGGAGGGGGGTTCTGTTACACGTGACTTTGTTTTGGTTCATGCTCTTCCTGCTTGAGTATTGGATTGACCCAGGTGTCCGTGGTTTAGTTGAATTATGTTGGCTATTAAAACCCCTCGTGTGGCTGCGCACGTTGCGCAGTATTATTAGTTGTAGTGTAGATGCCAGTGTGATAGTTATCTGTGTAGCATGTATGTTTAGCATGCTAGTGGTCTCATTTTCATGTCCTGTTTCCTGCCTCGACTTTAGTCTCATGTTCACTCTCGTATCTAATTCCGTAGAGACTGTGTTCCCTGCGTTTGTGTGTTTTTGAGTTCATTAATAAAGACAGCGCTCCTGCGCTTACTTCCTGACTACAAAGCCCTGTGTGTATCGTTACACTTTGCATATATATATATATATATATATATATATATATATATATATATATATATATATATATATATATATGCATGCACTCTGACTCTGGTGTTTAAAATGTTTCACTATACGATCTCACCTGTCTAGATTCCTCTTCTTGTAATGCTTGTGGAATTTTACACTGATAATAAACCTGTAATTCAACTTAACCTCTTTTATATTTACTATCTAGTTCAGGGGTCACGAACACGGTGCCCGCGGGCACCAGGTCGGTGCCAAGGACCACATGAGTCGCCCGCAGGCCTGGTCTAAAATTTGATATGCATTTCTAATTAAATGTACTTATTTATTTTTTATACTGTCAAATTTTTATTCCCACATTGAAGGTTGGTGACCCCTGCTTTAATGTAATGCAGGAACACTATCTGGCTCATTAATAGCTAGGGTAATAAGTTTGCTAATAAAAGCTGTCAATTACAGATAGACTAGTGCAGTAATAAACAGGTTAACAGATTAGCTAGCATACTGTACTCTAGCTACAGATTCTTAAGCATCTGATGTTCTCGCTAATCGTTTTGTTCACTAACTAAATTGTTTACTAGAGACCGAGCAGGTTTTTTCGACATGTTATTTTTGTAACATTCCTCCAAACTTCTGGATAAGTAGCTGATTGTTCTCTGTTCGTGTACATGCTAGGTCAAAGGACAACGTGTTTGTTTCATGCTTGAGGCTGGCAGTTAAATCAAAAACGGTGTTTAATTTTTTCACATTTTTTCTCTCAATATTTGGCTTGCTAAGTGACTGTTTTTGGAGGGAATTTGCATTTGTAGTGTTTTTAATGTGTGTGTGTGTGTGTGTGTGTGTGTGTGTGTGTTGGGGCATCCCTTCTGCAGCTGGCTTGCAGAAACGTGTGAATTGACCTGCAGAGGTTTTGGTTGTAGACCAACTTCTGCCAACGCTCTTATAATTGTTGATAATGTGTGAAAAAATTAGCATCCAAACCCTGCTGTGCATCCAATTCCATTTGTAACACATCGCCTTGTCTTCATCACTCCAGCTAACTACCTGCTTCAGAAGATCTGTAAAGAAGCTAGCTTACTTACTATCTAGTACAATAATTCAATCTGGCTGAATAACTTGCATGCAGTACAAAGTGTGCTCACAAGCTACTGAGCTAGCTAACTAGCACAATTTTAGCTGTCAATTACAGACAGAGGAGGGATCAATAAAACATGCTAATTAGTTTACAATGGCTACAGGTTCTTAAGTAGCTGATCTGCCAGCTATCTTACTAATTTTCAGCAAAGATTGCTAAAAAGATAGTGTGCTATGTAGCTAGCATAAACTTAGCTGCCCATCAGCAGAAATTTGGAATAAAAAAAAAAACAGGTTTACTAATTAACTTGCACACTCTCGCTACAGGTTCTTAAATAGCTGATTTGCTAGCCGTCTTCTTTTTCATCTGGTTCACAAACTAGCTACGGTATTAGCTAATTTGCTAACAAGCTAGCATGCTAACTAGATAGCATATTTTTAGCTGGCCAACAGCTGTCAGATAGAGGAGGAGAGTACTAAACAATGTTCATCAATTAGCTAGTGCAGTTGGTATGCTAGCTGTTATGCTAATTATCTGGTCGGGTTACTAGCAAGCTAGCTTGTTAACTAAAAACAATAAATCCCAACATCCCCCATGTCCAGATAGAGTTGTTCGAGTAATAAAAGAACTAGTTAATGTGTTAAAAAGCTGATTTAGGTGTATGGTTTGCTAATAAACTAGCTTGCTAACTAGCTTGCACAAGAAAAATATTTCGTCAGATTATTTCACATCAGCTGTCAATTAGAAATTTACAATGCATTCTAATTCGCTGGTTCACTAATTAGCTAACATAAAATGTAGCCAAGCTATCTAGTTAATTATCTGGATTATTAACTAGCTAAGGTGCTAAGTGTATGTTTTACTAGCGAGTTAGCTAACTTGCTAGCTAGCACATTTACAGATGGAGGAGCTGGAGTATTGGAACATGCTAATTAGTTCAGTTGCTAGCCATCATCCATGTCAACAATGATGTGTTAAAAACAGTACTGGAGCACAGCCCTGGTGGGTTTTTTTTTTAAAGGTAAAGAAATAAAAACATGCTATTTCACAGACTTCTTGTTAAAAAAAATATCAAAATGGTGCATTTTTGTTTTTATAAATTGTTGTTGGAATTTATTTATGTTGACATTTTGGAAAATATAAATATATAAAGCAAAACACTAAAATGTGTTCTCCTGTGTTCTCTCATTGTAGCCACCTAGCTAATATGGCTAACCAGACAGGAATTTTAGGAGAATTTTTAGTCACATTCATATTGTTCATAATTTTCACACTGCTAATGCAAACTAGCTGACAAACCTATGCTAGAATTAGAGTATTTCTGAAAAGATATTTCATTCATACCTATAAATGTTCCTAACTTTCATTGCTATTGCTAGAATGTATTATTTATGTGTATGACATTCACTGCTAACACTAGCCTGGAGGCTAACATGGGTATCCTGACATACTTTCTGAGAGGATTTTATAGTCACCTCCATATACTGTATGTTCATAATTTTCCCTGCTAATGCTAGCTGGCTAACTGTAATCTAACCTGATAGGATTTTTCATTCATGTTTATGATATTCAGTGCTAACGCTATCCAGCTAGCTAACACGGCAAACCTGACAGATTTATTAAAAAGAACTTTGCTATTCATAAATGTTCATTATCTTTGCTGTTTAAGATAGCTAGCTAGCTAGCTAGCATGACCTAACTCAACATGATTTCTCAGAAGAACTTGTTCATAATCTCGCTCATATACTGTATGTAAACATTAGCTCAAACTCAACAGGATTTCTGAGAGGATTTTTCTGTTATAACCTTAAATGTTAATAACCTTCACTGCTAATGCTAGCTAGCTAACTAACATATGCTAATTCTGCTGGGCTTCTTTACTGTTAATGCTAGCCAGCTAGCTAAAATTATGTAATCTTGACTGATAAAGCTAGTCAACTAACTGACATGAGCTAACTCCACAAGATTTCAAAGAGGATTCTTCCTGTCAAATCCATAAATGTGCAAAACTGCCACTGCTAATGATAGCAGGCTAACTAAGCTAGTCTGACAGGATGTCTGAGCTGAATTTTCATTCATGTTCCCCGCTAATGCTATCCAGCTAGCTAACATGGCTGACCTGACAGAATTATTAAGAGGAACTTTGTTATCCATACATGTCTGATATCTAATGCTAGGCAGCTAGATTTTTAGGTCATACCTATAAATGTTCGTAAACCTAAACGGTAACGCTAGCTAGTTAACTAAAATAAGCTAACTTGGCATGGATTCTTTACTGCTAATGCTAGGTAGCTAGCAAACATTTAATCATCTTCACTGATAAAGAGAGGCTGCTAGCTAACATAAAACTCAACAAGATTTCTTTCATGTACATAACTGTTTAAGACTTTATTAATAATGCTAGCTAACATAAATCTGACAGGATCTGAGCAGCTTCAATGTTTATATTTCTAACCTAATGATTTTTGACAGGATTTACATCACATTCATATATACATTGATAATTGTCACTGCTAATGCTAGCTAGCTGGCTAACTTAATAGGAGTTTCGAGAGCATTTCTTGTCATATGTTTACATTTTTACTGATAATGCAAGTGAGCTAGCTAACATAGCTATAAATGTTCATAATATTTACTGCTAATGCTAGTCTGCTAACTAACATTAGCTAACTGGACAGGATTTCTGTCATATACATAAATCTTCATAACATCCAAGACACACCCACCTCTCTCAGTCCAAGACACACCCATCTGTCTCTGTCCAAGTCACACCCACCTGTCTCTGTCCAAGTCACACCCACCTGTATCTGTCCAACACACACCCACCTCTCTCAGTCCAAGACACACCCACCTGTCTCTGTCTAAGACACACCCATCTATCTCTATCCAAGACACCCCCACCTCTCTCAGTCCAAGAAACACCCATCTATCTCTATCCAAGACACACCCACCTCTCTCAGTCCAAGACACACCCACCTGTTTCTATCCAAGACACACCCACCGCTTTCAGTCCAAGACACACCCACCTGTCTCTGTCTACGACACACCCACCTGTATCTGACCAAGACAACCCTATCTGTCTCTGTCCAAGACACACCCACCTCTCTCAGTCCAAGACACACCCACCTGTCTCTGTCCATTACTCTCCCACCTCTCTCAGTCCAAGACACGCCCACCTGTCTCTAGCTTGCACTATTGCTCAGAATGACTAAATTAAAGACTAAACTGTGGATTACAGTGTGTACTAAAATGTGCACGGCATGATTGTAATTAATGTACACTTCCTTAATTAGTTACAAGACACGAAAGAGTTTTATATGACTGTCTCTAATGTCTGTCTGGCAAGTTAAACCAGGATGGAACGAACCGCCTGCCGGTTTGGGGATTGTTGCTATTTAGAATCTGTAGCTTAATGACTAATTTTGTTAGACTCTTTGCACTAACGAAGGTTTCTCTCTAATCCAGTTTGTATTTATTTCCCTTTTTCATTAACGCTCATCATTTTTTATAACCCGTATCCCGAAGCAACATTATTTTAGTAATTTGTGGAGCAGGAAGCTGCAAATGCTACACAGCTAACCCACAAAGCAGCCACACGCTCACTGCAGAGCCTTTAATTTTTAGTCTTTTTTAAACACTTAAGGTTACACGAGCCTGTGCCTGCTCATAAACTGGATTGGAACGTGGATTTTAGCAGGTGCTGATCAGATGCTAAAGAAGTGAAGTGAGGAAATGGATCAGCTTCGCGTGAGGGAGTAAATCAGGGAGTTTCCTGCATTTCGGGTTGGAACCGTTAATTAAGATCCAGATTAAGAATCAGACGAAACCCCAAAGTGGCACCGTCGCTGGTTCAAAACACTCATAATGACTTTTTGTGTTCTGGAAAAGTTTCGTGGTTTCTTAGACAGATGATTATTTTGGCTGTTGGTCTCACAGTCTCATGCAGAAATATTTCAAAAAAAAGTCTAACACAAAAAAAGGCTTAAAGCCAATCACGCTGCCTACATCGGATATACTCTAACCAGCTAGCTATCATGAGACGTTAGCCAGTTGGCTAATCTGACAGGAGTTCTGAGGAAACACATTAGCATTGAAGATTATGAAATATATATGTTCACATGCTTGCATTTATAAACACCTATATCAATGCTAACACCATAAAACTGGCTAATATACGCTAACCTGACAGGACTGCGGTCAATATCATAAATAATCTTCACTACTGATGGCAGTGATAGCTAATATAGCCTAACATGACAGGATTTCTGAGAGGGCTTTAAGGAAGAAGTAATAAAAGCATCATAATACTATCTTGGCAAGGTTTTCTTAGACAAACATTGGCAGTGAAGATTATGAAGATAATAAAGCTAGCTAATATGAGCTAACCTGAGACTTTTCATAAGCTAATTAAACTCTGATGGATATAATAAAGACCTGCCGGTCATATTTGTTGATTTTACTCAGAAATATCACTCTGTCTGTCATCTTCTACAAACAAGCAGCGTTTCCCCCCCCTGCTTTGTTCCTGCCGGTGGTGTTACAGGAGGTGAGGAGTTTTCCATGACTAACTGCAGACTAGCGTCTAGATCGGACTCTATATTTCACCTAACTGTAAAGGATTTCTGAGAGGATTTTAAGTCGTATCAATAAGTGCGTGTACAAGGAGTAAAATGTGCACATAGGACAAGCTAGGATTATTCTTAAATCATAAAATATATAATTTTTTAAATGGTAAGTAAGTGTAACTGAGTAAATGTAGTGTTTCCACCTCCTCTGAACAGATTGTTAATGTAGTCATGAGTATTAAACTCCTTCAAGATTGTTAACACCAGGACCAAAAGGCTCTCACTCATGTGATTGGATTTTAAAACCAGGGTCTAAACTTTTACCCTCTTCCTCCTCCTCTACGACATTCTTGCGTAATTGCAGAGCGAATGGATAATAATTGTGTGAAAGCTTCACTCATCGTGTCTTGCACGTGGCAGCTGAGCACACTCCATCTGCACTGCCTGACCAAGTCTGTGATTGGTTATCATCATTACATTTACAGTATTTGGAAGACGCCCTTATCCAGAGCGACTTACATTTATCTCATTCATACATCTGAGCAGTTAAGGGTTAAGGACCTTGCCCAAGGGCCCAACAGTAGTAGCTTGGTCATGCTGGTGTGTGAACTCATGAACTTCTGAGCAGTAGACCAACACATTAACCACTGAGCCACCACTGCCCTTTCTTCATTCCAAGATGGACGAGAAGCGATCTTCTGCAGTACTGGAGCTCTCGTGAACGATGGCCAATACAAATCCACATCCGTCCGTGAGGGTTGTGCGATGAGCTTGCGTGCCATCTGCGTTTTCATGTTTACCGTTACATGTATAAATGCTTCATTACATTCTATAATTTATAATGACCAAACACACACTTAAGGTAAGGTAAGGTCACGTAAGGTTCGTATGCAGAGTTCGTTCAGCTGCCTCTACGGTTTTTTTTTTTAAACGCTTGGCCGGGGTGTACCTTTTACTCTTTCCACTCTTATTTATGGATATCAGATCCTGTCAGGTGAGCTTATAGTATATTAGGTATATTAGCTATCTATCTCATTAGCGGTAAAGATTATAAACATACTGTATCTTAGACTCAGGGTGTCCCCGCCTTGTGCCCGGAGTCCCCTGGGACAGACTCCAGGCTCCCCGCAACCCTGTGTAGGATAAATGGATGGATGGATGGATGGATCTTGGACTGCATCTTCTTCCACAGCATGATGTATTTCCACATAAATGCAGTATATCTGGGTGGCTGTAACCGAATTATAAAACATGGGCTTTCCAAAACAAACGTGAAGTCCGATCTAGGCGCTATCCTGCTGGAAAACTGCTCATTTGAGGGAACACCACTGGTGGGAAAACAATCACCGTGCTTTTTACGGACCAAGTAGAATTTTGTCTTTGGAGTGATTAGTACAGTTAAGTCATGCACAAGGACAGAACCTAAAAAAGATCAAAGTCGAGCCAGTTGAATTTCAAAGCTTGTGAAAGTGTGGTCTTTAGTCCCTTTTCTATATGAAAAGTTTGTACCCCCTGAAAGAAGCAGCCACTGGAGGTCTTTCTTCTCCATTCCCACAGACTCAAGGCTCTCTGACCCCTTCGCTCACCACCTCTGTCCTGCTTTTCTCTCTCCATCCTCTGTGCTGTGTTAATGAAGCCTCTCCTGAAGGGTTCGAGTGTTTACCACAGCTGTGGCGTTGCTATTTGCAGCAGCCAGTCATTTACCCGGAGCTCCATCTCATATGCGGTGGGGAAGCGTTAACCTCAGCCTACCACACCCAAACACACACGCATAAACATACAAGCACACACACACACACACACACACACACACACACACACACAGGGGCATCAGGGATCTGGCAACAGACGCACTCATTCACCCTGTCAGTGGTGAGGTTTAGTTTCTGTCTGCACCTTTTCAGTATCTCGTCTTCAAAAGAGTGGAATGAACCTCACCTTAAAACACTTTCATCAGTAATCTGTGGGCAGGACTGCAGAATATAGACAAATAATTCATTATTAGAACTCTCACACTCCGGTTTCCTCCCCCAGTCCAAAGACATGCATGGTAGGCTGATTGGTGTGTCTAAAGTGTCCGTAGTGTATGAATGGGTGTGTGAGTGTGTATGTGATTGTGCCCTGCGATGGACTGGCACCCTGTCCAGGGTGTACCCCACCTTGTGCCCCATACTCCCTGGGATAGGCTACAGGTTCCCCGTGACCCTGAAAAGGAGTAAGCGGTTGAAGATGGATGGATGGATGGATGGATGGATAGAACTCTCACACACATAATAGAAGCTTCCAGGCCAACCTTCACACTAAGCTTCCAACCCTACCTTCACACTAACAAGTGACAATGCGAGACGTAATCCTTTGTTTTCTAGGTTCCTCCATGACACAGAGCCGTGATTTCAAAGCGACATTTGAATCGAGATTTCCGAAACTATATGCAAATTAGGTGTTACGCTCTAAAGAAACGACAAATCCAAACGATTGGTTCAAATGATTCCTGGGACCAATCCTATCGCACGTTCCAACAATTCTTCAGTTCCTCGCTCACAACTTTAGTTCTCCAATTAGTTCCTGCAAAATTCCTGTCAGTGACCTCTGATTAAACGTGTATAGAGAAGTTTCGAAGTAAAATAAAGCTTGGAAGGAAGGAGCAGAGATCATTGGTGCCTCTGGTGAGCGGTGTGTGTATAGCTAGTACAGTCATCGTTCTTTTCAAATCTAATCTGAGAACGGAGCGAGTACAAAGCCGAGCACGTGACGTGTGACAAAAGTTCACAATCCTGCGACTTGTCACATGTTGGTGTGACTGTAACGTCGATTGTGGACTAAAATGAGCTCAGAGATATACACAGCTACACATCATCCACATTCTGGGCTAAATACAGCTCTAATACAACCAGCTTCTAATCGTATCTACAGTTCTGCTCCATATCCTGCCTGAGATATGGCCTCATTAAGGTGGGGACGTGGTGACGGTGTTTCTGGCAGCCAGATTCGTATGAGTTCATCGTCGTCATTCCACAGCGGCATGTGGACCAGATGAAAAAGTTCAGACTGGGCCTGCTGTGGGACGTCGCTGCTATCTGAAGAGTATTACAGGGATGATTACAGGACATGGAATGCTTATAGGAATTCTGGGAAAGTCTGGACAGAAAGATTCAATTAGAAAGCTGCTGATATAGAGCCATATTCATAGTTGAGTTAGGCACGCAGTTGGGGTGTACAGTTCCATCCACAAATATTGGCACCCTTGGTAAATATGAGCAAAGAAGGCTGTGAAATTTTGTCTTTATTGTTTAAACTTTTGATCTTTTGTTCAAAAAATTCACAAAAATACTCTGCGCTCATGGAGATCAAACAATTGCAAACACAACACAGCTTTATCAAAAAAATAACTTTGTTAAATACAAGCAGTAAAAGTGAAGTGAGTATCTCGAGACGATCCCCCATGAGCTGAAGGGTGTGTATGTGTGCGTGTGTGTGTGTGTGTGTGTGTGTGTGTGTGTGTGTGTGTGTATGGTCTATTGCAAATATAGAACATGCTAACCACATTCCCCAGTGTTCGAGTCTCTTTTTTGTTCTCTCTGGCTCCACCCGTCCACACTCCACACTGCCACATCATATCATTATAAACGTCTGCACACACACACACACACACACACACATACACACACACACATATTTATTCACTGAGCCATTTACTTTCGTTCCTTTTTAGTTTTGTTTTATTTTTTTTACAACACAGCAGCGTTCTGGTACATTTTGTGAGCTCTAATTGTTTTTATGTGTGTGTGTGTGTGTGTGTGTGTGTAGTGGTTTATTTTCCTTAGTATCTGTATGAAGAGTCTATTGAAATGTTTTAATGGGATTTGTTAAAGGAGCTGTAAAGTGTTCGTCTGGAGAGAGAGAGAGAGAGAGAGAGAGAAAGAGAGAGAGAGAGCGAGAGAAAGATTGAGAGATAGAGAGAAAGAGAGAAAGAGAAAGAGAGAGAGCAAGAGAGAGGGAGCGAGAGAAAGAGAGAGGGAGAGCAAGAGAGAGAGTAAGAGAGAGAGAGGGAGAGACAGACAGACAAAGAGAGGGGCGAGAGACAGAGCAAGAGAGAGAGAGAAAGAGAGAGAGAGACAGAGCGAGAGAGAGAGACAGAGTGAGAGACAGAGCAAGAGAGAGATAGAGAGAGAGAGAGACAGACAGAGTGAGAGACACAGAGAGAGAGAGAGCAAGAGAGAGAGAGACAGACAGAGTGAGAGAGAGAGAGACAGAGTGAGAGAGACTTTTGACTTTTAAGACACCTTTATTGTATCCAATTTTTTAAATATTTACATATTTACATTTTTAAAATACTATTTCCATTTAAGAAAAGAAGAAAAAGAAGAAGAAGAAGAAGAAAGAAGAAGGAAAAGAACCCCCTCAGCCCCCCCACCCACACCCTTAAACCAAAAACCCCAAAACTTTTC
Source organism: Ictalurus furcatus (assembly GCF_023375685.1). Taxonomy (NCBI): domain Eukaryota; kingdom Metazoa; phylum Chordata; class Actinopteri; order Siluriformes; family Ictaluridae; genus Ictalurus; species Ictalurus furcatus. The sequence continues at coordinate 27,932,777 of NC_071267.1, read as the reverse complement.
AAATTCACTATAAGTGCACTGTGGTCATTTAATGTGCAAGAAGTCTTTATGTTAATGAGAGAGAGAGACAGACAGAGTGTGAGAGAGAGAGAGACAGAGTGAGAGAGAGATAGAGAAAGAGAGACAGACAGAGTGAATCACAGTGAGGTAGCTGTATGATTAAACGCTGTGACTAACTCATGACACCGGAGCAACCCCAGATAAAAGACATGATTGGTCTGGGACGTTTGTTCGCGCTAATGTATCGAGCAAGTCAGTAAATTCTAGTCCATTCTCTTCTAGTACTATTATTATTCTATTTTCTATATTGGCCATCTTTTCAGAGCTGTCCTAATGGGTGTGGCCTAATATTCTAATGAGCTTGCTTCACGACAGCCATCTAACGAATAAATATGATGCCAAAACCTCCATGTACCAGTTCTAAATTAGTTTATTTATATATTTTTTCCCACGTAGATCACCATGACTCATTTTGCTAGATCTCAGTAAGATCTCATTAAGTCGGCTAGCCAGCTAACACTGGAAGCTAACTATGGAGCTACTACAAGAGTAAGCTAGCAAACCTTGAAATGTTACAGGTTTTTGTGTCGTTGTGTAAAAACATTAACCAACTGTTAGCATCATTCTGGCCTATAGAACACTACAGTACTATTAGCTTGATAGCTAGCTAACTTAACTAGCTTGAGACGTTCTTGGTCAGATTAGCTGTATAACGTTACACAGTTCATTTTTGTTGTTTCTTGTCATTAAGCTAGCTGGAATTTGACTAGCCAGCTAATAAAGCGGACTATGGAGATACTACAAAGTCTTAACAGCTAACATTTCATTGTTTGAGAGCTAGCAAACCTTGAAATGTTACATGTAGTGTATAAACATTACCCAGCTGTTAGCCACTTCCTGCCATACTGCTCGGTACATCTATATTAGCTTGATAGCTAACTTCCCGTAATCAGCCAAACAAGTTAGGTAGGTAAATAAATAATGAACTGAATAAGTTAATTTTTGAATTTCTTATTTTTCAATTCAGTTATATATATATATATGGAGACTCGAGTGCAGAACTGGGCCAGTTGTGGTCTTAAAACCATCATGGCATAACTGTTCATATGAACTGAGGTCCAAAGTTTTTTTTAAGTCGTTTTTAAGTGGTGCCATCCTCGGTAAGCTTAACGATCTTCAGGCTGCACCATGTGGGACATCCTCAGCAGCAGCATGTGACTTCCAACTGATGAGAACTCCAACCAGAAGTAGGACATCAGGATGGATCAGGCAGGTCCGGAGATCAGAAGGGGTCAGGATCACTGGCATCTCAGGAGTATCATGTGTAGCTCGACAGAAAGGGAGAGAGAGAGAGAGATAGAGAGAGAGAGAGAGAGAGATTATTAGGTAAGCTTATTAGCTATGCATACCATTCTCATATCATTGCTATGCTGATGGCACACAGCTCTATTTGTCCTTCCAGCCTGATGATCCATCTGTCTCTGCACAAATCTCTGCTTGCCTGTCGGACATCTCGGTCTGGATGAGGGAACACCACCTTAAGCTCAACCTGGCAAAATCTGAGCTTCTCGTCATCCCAGCCTGTCCCTCAATCAACCACCACCTCACAGTACAGCTCGGCTCAACCACGCTCAAGCCAACCAGGATGGCCAGGAACCTTGGGGTGATTCTTGATGACAGCTTGACCTTTACAGACCACATCTCGACTACTGCACGGTCCTGTAGGTTCATCCTGTACAACATCAAGAAAATCAGACGCTACCTCACCGAACAGGCTACACAGCTACTAGTCCAGGCCCATATCATCTCAAAAATGAGAATCCATGTCACACCCCTCTTCATCTCCCTCCACTGGCTTCCTGTAGACGCCGGCATCAAATTCAAGGCCTTGATGCTCACCTACAAGACCTTGTCTGGAACAGCACCCTCCTACCTCAACTCTCTCCTGAAGGCCTACGTTCCCTCACGGAATCTGCGATCGATTAACGACCGACGCTTAGTAGAACCTACTCAACGTGGCTTAAGGTCCCTTTCAAGAACCTTCACACTAACTGTTCCTCAGTGGTGGAATGAACTTCCAACCTCAATCCGGACCGCAGAATCTCTCACCATCTTCAAGAAACAACTAAAGACCCACCTCTTCTGTGAACACTTAACCAAAAAAAAAAAAACCTTACTCTGGCACTTACACCTCTACTCTTTGCACTTTGCTTTTCTAGAACTCAATTAAAGATCTTGTACAGTAGCACTACTTGTATTGTTCTCTGCTTGATATATCGCTTTGCTTGTATTTTCTCATTTGTAAGTTGTTTTGGATAAAATCATCTGCTAAACGAATAAATGTAAATGTAAATGTAGCTATGACAGCCTAACTAAAAGGGAGAGTCAGAAGGAAACACAGACACGAGGGCTCCCTGGGACATAAGACGACCTGCCACTCCACCATCACAACCCTGGGTGAGCGAATGGAAGTGGGGGATTCATCCTGGGAAAACTGATACTGGAGTTTTCCAGGATTTAGCTTCGGAATAACAGGAATAAGGGGTTTTTATAGTGAAGTAATTCATGCTGGCGAAGCGGAGGGGTCTGGTTTATACTTGACACATGACTGTTCACATGCACATTTAGCTGCATTATTTGGACACTCAATGCATATTTTATGATGCTCAACTGGAGGATTAAAAGAAACCATTCACTAGATGGTACGAAGGCGTCATAACCCCCCCGTGCTTTAGCGATCTCATGCACAGAGATGTTCAACGCGCTGGCGAGCTCTGTTTCTCGTGAAAACTGTGTCTCAAATCAAAAAACTCTGACCTTGCTACACATAACAGAGCTTTCTGTACGTTTGAAGGCGATGTGAAAGATGACGGTGAACATGCGGTTAGAGT